>NW_023396718.1:0-156899 GCF_011125445.2 Fundulus heteroclitus | reverse complement strand
GGAAGGAAAACCTCCAGCAGACCGGGCTCAGTATGAAACGGTCATCTGCCTTGACCGACTGGGGGTTACAGAAGACAGAGCAGAGACACAACAAGACAGACAAAAAAGCACAGAGCACACATTGATCCAGTGATCTGTTCTACATTAGATGGTAATAGTGGTGATCTGTCTTCCCTGGATGATGTCACAGTTAACAGAATGTCCGACTAGGTGTACCTGCTATGAGAAAAAGAGAGAGAACAAAAAGTTACAAGCTGAAATGACAACAGTCATTCAATGTAATGCAATGCAAAACTGGAGAACAGTAGAAACCAGTAGAGTGAGAGAAATAGGCCCTGATGTCCTCCAGCAGCCTAAGCCTATAGCAGCATAACTACAGATGTAGCTCAGGGTAACATGAGCCACTCTAACTATAAGCTTAAATTATATTCTTGATTTAACAGAAGCCAATGAGGGAAGCTAAAATTGGAGAAATATGATCCCTCTTGTTGATTTTCATCAAACTCTTGCTTCAGCTTTGGATCAGCTGAAGACTTCGACTGCATTTTGTGGACTTCCTGATAGTAAAGAATTACAATAGTCCAGCCTTGAAGTAACAAATGCATGGACTAGTTTTTCAGCGTCACCCCTGGACAGAATGTTTCTAATTTTGGCGATATTCCTGAGGTGAAAAAAAGGAAACTCTGGAAACCTGTTTAATATGGGATTTAAATGACATGTCTTGGTCGAAGACAACACCAGATTTTTAACTTTATTTCCAGAGGCCAGAATGGATAATACAGGTAAGAGTTGGTAGAGTCTTTCGGGAGAGAAATTAAAAAGAACCACACAAGGCAGTATTATCAGTCCTTTTAATTTCAGTTATGATAAATGATGCACTTAAAGAAATAGAAAATGAATTGGGTTGTTCATTGTTTGCTGATGACGGAGCTATTTGGAAACGTAGAAGGAATGTTAAATTTATTGTAGGGAAAGTCCAAAAAGCAATTCATACATAAGATTGAACAATGGTCTTACAAATGGAGTTTTAAATTTTCGGTAGATAAAACAAATTTGCTTTTTACTCAGAAAAGAAATCAAGAAGTACAACTGAAGTATATAATCAAGATTGTACTGTTCTCTCTATGTGTTTTGCTCTTGCGTGAACACAGATAAACAGCCAGCCAAACTCCTTATTCAAGAGGCAGGAAGTGAGCGGCTTGCTCCTTTATTATCTTCTTACACATTTAGTCAGCATTCTGACTGCTTTGAATCCAGTGTAAACTAGAAAAGAAAGATACAAAAAATGGCTTAATAAACAGCCATGTAAATATCAGTATTAACGTATCAAAGTATCAGCTGCTTAATATTAACTCAACAGGTATTTTCACAGCCGGCTAGAAAAGCGGCAAATTAGCAAGTAAACACACACACACTGCTGTCACACAGACCACGACATTTTACTGTTGCTTTTATACACAAAATAACCATAACCATAAGAAATTAACATATCTTATCGAATCTGTAAACAATGAGCAACACTTACAACACCATTGCTTTCGGAGAGATTAACTGCATTGTTGCTGCCCTGAGACGATGACCACACGCTCTTCCTCTTGTTTGCGTCTTTCTTTACACTTCCTCGGAAGATTTTTAACATAAAAGCACCGCAAATTCATTAAAAACAGAGAACGGTTATATTAACATTTCAAGTAGTTTAAATGTCTTTTAAACATGTTAAACATATTCAGGGCAGAACAAGATCTAGAGAGAGTAAAGCAATTTAAATTCTTGGATATGGTTTGGTAAAAAAACATCCTGGAATGCACATAGATAAGGTTATTGAAAAAGTAAAAGGATACTTAATATATTGATGTTTAGTTGGCTATGAATGTTACATTCCTGCAGTGAAAAAGAAAGGGTTTCATAATAAGGTTGGACAATTTCAGAAAGCTACAGAATTAGGATTAAATCATTTAAATATTAGTCCAACAGTACCATTATCAATAACCACCATGGATTTTTACCTGAAACATAGTAGATTTAACAATATTGGAAAAGAAAATAAAGATAAAATGTATATGTGTAATTCTATAATAGTGGAGGAATATATAGAACAGTTTTATAATAATGTAAAAATGTATACGGATGCATCAAAAAAGCAATTACGACAAACTGGAGTAGTGTAATAATTCCAGAGTTTAAAACTGCATATAGGGAAGAAATTAAATGAGAGGAATATCTGTGTTTATACGGCAGAAATGATTGCATTATTAGTTGCTGTAAATGGATTGAGGAAGTGAGACCATTAAGACTGTCATATGTTCAGATTCAAGTTCATCATTGATCAGTTTAAAAGAAATTATTCAGAAAGCCGTCCAGATATCTTATTAGTAATTCAACAAATATTATATCATATTCAGATGATGGGGTTATCAGCTGTGTTTCTTTGGGTTCCTGCACATATAGGAGTGAAAGGTAATTAAATGGCTGATAAGAAAGCTAAAGAGTCGATAAATAAAAGTAGAGTGATTAAGATAGACATGGGTAAATCAGAGGTTCAAAGTATTATGCTGCCATCTTGTGGTCAAAAAATACCCGTTTTTATGACAAAATGACATCTTTGATGAAAATTATTGACTTTCTTTAGGGTTTACACAATTGGTCCAAGAGACTTTTTGTAGGGACTGAGAAGTTACATCTGCTTACCGAGTTTCATAATTCTCAGACAAAGCATGGCTTGGGGCTTACTGATTTAATGCGTTTTTAATGGTTTTCCACAAACCTGATTTTTGCAATGCGACAGCTCAGACAAATATGCATATTTCATTAACCTTTGATAACTTTTAACCCTCAAGGTCTCATCTCCACGCTGAAAAAATGTCAAAGTGATAACTTAAAATGCCTAGGACTAGTTTGTTAAAGTTCGAGGCAAAAACCGTCAATATTTTACCCTTTGACCCAAAATGGCAGGCTTCCTGTGGTTTTAGAGCATACCCACAATAGACTTTTTTTCATAACTTTTAAAAAAGTTACCTAGGTAAAAAAATTCAGCTTTCTACGTGTTACGGTTTGGCCCAACTCACTCTAGTTGGCGCTGTTGAGCGGGTTTGCCACGCCCGCTTTCAATTACACTAAAATCATGCGATTTCTCACGGGGGACAATTTTGGGCAAAGTTTGGTGAGTTTTCATGCATGTTTAGGCCTCCAAAAAGCCGTTTCAAAAGTCCCAAGAATAAATAATAATAATAATAATAATAATAATAATTAAAGCCGCAAGCGGCGATGAGCGGCCCTCGCAGCCAAGCACCGCTGGGGTACGCGCACCGCCTGCCGCCAGCCACCGCAGAAGCTGTCACGCATTTTACGCGCACGTCCACCGGGCAATTCACACGAACCCGTTCGGCAGTGAAATCAGGTGCAGATCGGTTGATGCAGCAAGGAGATACAGCCGTTGAATAATGATATTGCATTTGGCCACCGGGCCGGACCAAAAGTCGTTCGGCGGGCCGTACGTTGACCCCCTGGTTTAAAACATTAGTTTACTGGTTGAAATGCAGTTCAAAGTCTTCAGCTGATCCAAAATGCTGCAGCAAGAGTATGGATGGATAGTTTCCTGCCAAAGGTTGTAAACGAAAAGGTGTTGCACACAAATAAAACTTGTTTTGCACACAAAAAAGATGTGTTTCACACAAAATAAATTGTTTTGCAAACTGTCCGCCAACCTTGCACTCAAAATATCATTTATAAGTTTTCCTCCAGTACAAAATGGTCTCTGCACACACAAAACAGCCTCTGCTCGACTAAGAAACAATCCCACCCACGCTGCGGTAAATTTGTGCCAAAAGTCACGTGATGCATTAAGAGTTGTTGTTCAGACTTCCCGACATTGAGAAGAATTCAGTTATCTCTAAACTATTGGGCTAATTTACAGGGTCATAGTGAAGATCATCCAGCACAGAGCACTTTAACATCTTGTTGGGAAATGGAGAAGAGGGAGAGAAAAAAGCTTTGGGTAGACAGTTAGACAAAAAGCAATGGAATTAGAAATAACTGATTTAATTTTCAGTCCAGCAGTACCACCTTGGATACTACCTGAATCTAAAGTAGATCTAACACTATTGCGAAAGGGAAATAAGGTCAGGGGGTTTGTTTTAAATTCAAATACAATACAGGAATATATTAATATTTACTACAGTTTCATTCAGATCTACACAGAGGCATCAAAAAAGTTTAGATAACAAGATAGGAGTATCTTTTATTGTTCCAGAGTTTCATATTACAGTAGGAAAGAGGACAAGTGATAATATATGAGTATACACAGGACAAATGCTAGCAATTCTGTTTGCAGTGCAATGGGTAGAAGAAATAAGACCTCTGAGAGTGATTATTTGTTCAGATTCATCTTCATCACTAATCAGTTACTGATAAAACACTCAAACAGTAGACCAGATATTTTGATAGAAATCCAGCAAACATTACACAGAATTCAAATGATGGACATTACAGTCATATTTTGTGGGTACCAGCACATATGTGAGTTTAAAGGAAATGAAATGGCAGATAAGGCTGCAAGGAGGCTACAACAAGAAAAGACATTGATGTGTCAGTTAAAATTAGTAAGATGGAAATGATAATGATAATGCATTTAGCCACCGGCCAGACTAAATCGTTCGGCGGGCCGTACGTTTGACACCCCTGGTTTTAAACATTAGTTTACTGGTTGAAATGCAGTTCAAAGTCTTCAGCTGATCCAAATGCTGCATGCAAGAGTTATGGAGATAGTTTCCAGCCAAAAGGTTGTACACAAAAAGGTGTTGCACACAAATATAAATTGTTTTGCAAACTGTCCGCCAACCCTGCACTCAAAATATCATTTATAAGTTTCCCCCAGTACAAAAATAGTCTCCGCTCGCACAAAACAGCCTCTGCTCCACTACGAAACAAGGCCACCCCTGCTGCGTTAAATTTGTGCCAAAAGTCACGTGATGCATTAGAGTTGTTGTTGTTCACACTTCCTGACATTGAGAAGAATTCAGTTATCTCTAAACTATTGGGCTAATTACAGGGTCATATTGAAGATCATCCAGCACAGAGCACTTTAACATCTTGTTGGGAAATGGGGAAGAGGGAGAGAAAAAGCCTTGGGTAGACAGTTAGACAAAAAGCAATGGAATTAGAATTAACTGATTTAATGTTCAGTCCAACAGTATCCACTGCCTTTACAGTGGATAACCAAACTGGAATCATTGTGATGTAAGTTTGCTCTTATCATCTTGGATTCACATGGTTTGAGATTGCCTCACTTGATGTTTCTTGATCTTGTTCTTTGATTTATTTGCCTTCTTTAATCTCTTCTAGTTCGTTATACTCCCTCTGCCTTTTATCACCTTCCTTATTTTTTTTTGTCTTCCTTGTCCTCGTTCTTCATGTAGACATATTGGGTGTTTTTTCTTGCAGGTGTTGCAGATACTTCTCTTTTCTTGGATTGATGTCCATAGCAGAGACATCTAAAACACAGTCCCTTTAATTTTTACAAACTTCACTCTTCAGTGATTGTCTTTCCATGAAATTTTGACATGTCTGAATTCTGTGATTTAATCTCCCACAGAATAACATTTGTTTGTTTCTGTTTTCTCTTCTGTGCTGCTTGCAAATGCGTTTGCCCCAACACTGCTAGCCTTGATGAGCTTTGTTTTCTCTGAAGCATTTGCTTTAAGCGCATGTAGCGACGTCACTGGGTTACATGCTATTTTTGCCTCTCTTGTGACAAAGTCAACAAAGTTACTAAATGTTGGAAATTAACCACAACTCCTCTTCAATCTGAATAACTTTCCTATTCCATCTTGCTGTAAGCCAATCAGGAAGCTTGCTTCCATGGCAGCCAGTTCTGCTGCTGCTTCTTGCCTTTTGACAGACAGCTTACTTGAGTGGCTTGAATGCGCACTACTTGACTGTTTGGAACTTTGGGAAGTTGTTGAAGTGCACAAAGAACCAGCTTCTGTGCAAACTTGTTTTTATAGATGCATCAAGAGCTCTTTTGGCTTGTTTAGCAGCAGTTTTCTATTTGTCATAACTGAGCTTGAAACGAGAATGAAGTCTGTTCATCTTTTCTTCACGCAGCACTTGACCCTTTTCATTGAGTTTTTTCTGTCTTGCACTTTTCCTAAAGCCTTCTGCTGAAAAAGCTTCACTTGTGGTCACCTCTTTATGATTTCCTTCTTGTTGCAACTTCACAGCTTCAGTGTCACAGTCTTCCTGCATGGCCATGTCATTGTCCATTTTGCTTAGATCCTTTGGGGTTTATTGTTTAACTTTAGCTTAATTATCTTTACATTAGAAGTATGTAGATTTAGCCTAATTTAAACACATACCCTTTAAATGTGTTCATAAACTTAAATAATTTCTCTAGTTAAAGATCAACTTAGTTGTGCAGTTACAAACACCTTAATCTGAATAATAAATCTTTCAACTATTACAAGACAGAAACTATTTCCATGTAAAACCAAATCACAAAACTTCCCTTTTCGGTACCTTGGTTACCCGTAATAAAACCAACAAACAAAAAAACACTCGTATCTGTCTTAAGTTAGCTGGAATCAACTTCCTTGAATGAGATAAAACAAAATGTATATATTTTTCTTAACTTGAGTTTAACTTTTAACATGTGTACACCTGACTTGTATGTACACTGCAGCATGTTACCCTTCAAGCACTTATTGAGTCCCTTAAAGCTTAGCAAGGTTAATTCACCTCTTCACATTTAACTTAATTTAAACGTGTTACTTGGTGGCAAATTAAGCCCGCTGCACTCTCGGACAACATCTGCTTCTGGTTTGGCTAATTCCTGCGTGCAGTCGGCCTTTCCCTGATGCTATAGAGCGACGTCACCCCTTAACGAGCTGCTCGTTGTCGGTTCTGCAGCAGCTGCAACCTCCGCTCCTCTCTGCACTTCTCCAGCCCGAAGCAGGCGTGAGTTCTGGCTGTTACTCCTCCCGAGTTAATCAAGGCTCAACGTCGTTCTTTTGGTTTCAACAGACCATTATTGCGGACAAACACGTCTTTACATGTCTTAGAAAATGCCCTTAAAATGCCGTCAGAACTAAGAGGAAACAGAAATCCGAATTAGAATATAATGGTTTACATGAATAAAGACAAGCAAAACAATAAAACCGTACCTCATTGGCCGCGCAAACTCCAGAGGAATAAAGATTCTTTATACAGCTTGTTCCCAAAAAAACCCTTGTTTTCGGGTAAAACTTTGGCTACAACAGTTCAATGATGCTCTTTAGTCAAACAAATCAAACGTCCTCTTCCTCTCCCCACTGGCGTCCACCCTTCTAAATCCAATACATTCCTCAATTTCTACCTCCATTTCCACCAGAACCATTCACATACCAGTTTATGCCAAAATCCGCCTTTTCCAAATCCGATATAGTTTATGTTTTGTTTTCCGCGCCGCTCCAAATCCAACCTATTCACCAACTCTGCACACATGCTTTTCTATTGTTTGCGTCTTTACTTCCTACTTCCGGTTCGGAAGATTTCAACATAAAAGCACCGCAAATACATATAAAATAGAGAACGGTATATTAACATTTCAAAGTAGTTTTTAAATGTCTTTTAAACATATTAAACATATTCGGGGCAGAACAAAGATCTAGAGAGAGTAAAGCAATTAAAATTCTTAGGAGTATGGTTTGATGAAAAAACTATCCTGGGAAGTGCACATAGATAAGGTTTTTGAAAAATGTAAAAAGATACTTAATATATTGAGATGTTTAATTGGGTATGAATGATCAGATAGGAAAGCTTTAAGATTAGTTTATATAAATCTAATTAGATCTACAATTGATTATGGAAGTATAGTGTATGGATCAGCATCGGAGACAGTACTTAAAAAATTGGATATCATACAATATCAAGCATTGCGCTTAATAACAGGAGCAATAAGGACAACTTCAACATCAGCTTTACAGGTGGAAGTGGGTGAAATGCCGTTAGGACTGAGAAGAATACAACTGTCATTAAATTACTGGGTTAATTTGCAAGAACACGATCAAATCCATCCTACAAAGGTAACTTTACATTCCTGCAGTGAAAAAGAAGGTTCATAATAAGTCATTTGGTTGGACAATTATTCAGAAAGCAACAGAATTAGGATTAAATCATTGAAATATTAGTCCAACAGTACCATTATCAATAACACCACCATGGATCTTACCTGAAACAATAGTAGATTTAACAATATTGGAAAAGAAAAATAGAGATAAAATGTATATATGTAATTCTTTAATAGTGGAGGAATATATAGAACAGTTTTATAATTATGTAAAAATGTATACGGATGAATCAAAAAAATCAATTAGGACAAACTGGAGTAGGTGTAATAATTCCAGAGTTTAAACTGCATATAGGGAAGAAATTAAATGAAGGAATATCTGTTTATACGACAGAAATAATTGCATTATTAGGTGCTGTAGAATGGATTGAGGAAGTGAGACCATTAAGAGCTGTCATATGTTCAGATTCAAGTTCATCATTGATCAGTTTAAAAAGAAATCATTCAGAAAGCCGTCCAGATATCTTATTAGTAATTCAACAAATATTATATCATATTCAGATGATGGGGTTATCAGCTGTGTTTCTTTGGGTTCCTGCACATATAGGAGTGAAAGGTAATTAAATGGCTGATAAGAAAGCTAAAGAGTCGATAAATAAAAGTAAGAGTGATTAAGAATAGACATGGGTAAATCAGAGGTTCAAAGTATTATGCTGCCATCTTGTGGTCAAAAATAATACCCGTTTTTATGACAAAATGACATCTTTGATGAAAATTAATTGACTTTCTTTAGGGTTTACACAATTGGTCCAAGAGACTTTTTTGTAGGGACTGAGAAGTTACATCTGCTTACCAAGTTTTCATAATTCTCAGACAAAGCATGGCTTGGGGCTTACTGATTTAATGCGTTTTTAATGGTTTTCCACAAACCTGATTTTTGCAATGTGACAGCTCAGGCAAATATGCATATTTCATAAAACCTTTGATAATTTTTAACCCTCAAGGTCTCATCTCCACGCAGAAAAAATTTGAAAGTGATAGTTTAAAATGCCTAGGACTAGTTTGTTAAAGTTTGAGGCAAAAACCGTCAATATTTTACCCTTTGACCCAAAATGGCAGGCTTCCTGTGGGTTTTAGAGCATACCCACAATAGACTTTTTTTCATAACTTTAAGAAAGCTACCTAGGTAAAAAATTTCAGCTTTCTACGTGTTACGGTTTGGCCCAACTCACTGTAGTTGGCGCTGTTGAGCGGGTTTGCCACGCCCGCTTTCAATTACACTAAATCATGCGATTTCTCACGGGGGACAATTTTGGGCAAAGTTTGGTGAGTTTTCATGCATGTTTAGGCCTCCAAAAAGCCGTTTCAAAAGTCCAAAGAATAAATAATAATAATAATAATAACAATACTAATAAAATCTGCAGTTACAATAGGCCTTCGCAGCGCTTAGCTGCTCGGGCCTAATAATAATAATAATAATAATAAAATCTGCAGTTACAATAGGCCTTCGCAGCGCTTAGCTGCTCGGGCCTAATAAAATCTGCAGTTACAATAGGCCTTCGCAGCGCTTAGCTGCTCGGGCCTAATAATAATTAACACTACAGATACAATAGGCCTTCGCAGCGCTTCGCTGCTCGGGCCTAATTAACACTACAGATACAATAGGCCTTCGCAGCGCTTCGCTGCTCGGGCCTAATAAAAGGCAGGAAAATGCAAGCAAGCGGGGAGCAGAGAAAAAAGCGTCCGAACAGGCAGAGAGGCGGAGGCAGTATCAGTAGGTAACTTTACATCAGATATGACAAAAATCACATGTGGGGTTCCCCAAGGTTCCATTCTGGGTCCCCTCCTCTTCAATATCTACATGCTCCCTCTTGCTCAGATAATAAAAAACAACAACATCAGCTACCATAACTATGCAGACGACACACAGCTCTACATCACCATGTCACCAGGTGACTATGAACCATTTCAGGCACTGAGTAAATGCCTAGAAGAAATCAATGCATGGATGTGCCAAAATTTTCTACAATTGAATAAAAACAAAACTGAAGTAATAATATTTGGACCAATAGAGGAGAGATCAAAAGTTAGCACACAGCTTAGCTGCTTCAGCTAGGAACCTCTGATCAGGCCCAAAATCTGGGTGTAGTGATGGACTCAGACCTGAACCTCTAAAAGCATTTAAAGACAGTCACAAGGTCGGCTTTCTATCACCTGAAGAACATTTCCAGGATTAAAAGACTCAGCATGATCTAGAAAAGCTAATCCATGTGTTTATTTTTAGTCAAATTGATTACTGCAACAGTGTTTTCACAGGTCTGCCTAAAAGGTGGATCAGGCAGCTGCAGCTGGTCCAGAATGCTGCTGCCCATGTCCTCACTAAGACTAAGAAAGTAGAGCACATCACCCCAGTTCTAAAGTCCTTACACTGGCTCCCTGTATCTCTGAGAATAGACTTTAAAATATAAATCTCTGAATGGCTTAGCACCTAAATACATCACAGACTTGTTATCAGTGTATCAACCCTCCAGACCACTCAGGTCTTTTGGCTCCAGCCTGCTCTGCATACCTAGAACCAGAACCAGAACCAAAGATGGAGAAGCAGTATTTAGTTCCTATGCTCCACTGATCTGGAACAAACTCCCAGAAAATTGTAAAAGTGTGGAAAGCCTGAGTTCCTTTAAATCAAAATTAAAACTACATTTGTTTAGGACTGCCTTCGACTGCTCTAGTTAAACTGTTCTACTGCAACATCACTAGTTTTTAGTCCAACTGTTTTTAATGTTTTTTTGTTTCCACATTTTATTCCTACTTGCTTGTATTCAGTTTTATTTTCCTATATTTTAATCATGTAAAGCACTTTGCATTGTCTCTGTACTGAATTGTGCTATACAAATAAATTTGCCTTGCCATGTCACTGCTTTTTACTAAGAAAATTGTAACCAAACTTGTCTCAGCTGTAATATTTGCAGTTTTTGAACAAAAACTGAACTGAGAAAACAAACATTGCCTTTGTATTGCGTTGCTGAGCATGGAGAGTTTGTCATGCAGCACAAAAGAAAGATAGTCAGGCAGGCTCAGAAACTGGAGGACAGAACAGGTCAGGTATCACAGACACTGATCCTGCAGAGGATCGGGGGGTTGGTGTCTGACGGCACCTGGCTACAGGCCTCTGATGGCACCTGGCAGCAACTGGCTACAGGCCTCTGACACACCTAAACACTTCGAGACCAGGAGCCTTAAAATAAGTCTCTGCAGTATCTGCGGTAAGGTCAGCCAATGTAACCACTCTGAAAGTTGCCTGTCAAACAGAAAATGTGGAGGCCGAAGCTTTTGAAGTGACCTGGGTATCTCAAAGTAATCATGGAGCCCGGGATGCTTGGGGTCTTGATGAGGACCCTGATGCTTGGCGTCTCGACGAGGACCCTGATGCTTGGCGTCTTACCGAGGCCCCGAGTTGCAGACTGGAGTTGGATCCCCCTCAATCCCCTTCTCGCAGACCAGAGGTAGGTAGATCCTCCTGGATCCCATCATTGCAGTCTGGAGGCGGACCCACAAGGATCCCCTCCTTGCAGTTTGAAGGCGGGCATTCCATTTTTTCAGGGGGGCACACTTTTTCAAAAAAAACATTTTATATGTTTCAGGCTGAACAGTGACTCTGTGACTATTCCTACAGTGCTGAGAAAGAAATTCTGAACAAAATACCAAAATCTAAAAAAACAAACAGTAAGCAATAGGGTAGTCAGTGTTCCCAAATTAGGCAGGTTTTCACCCAATTAGGCTTCTTTTGAACACATTGAGCTGGAACAAAAATAGCTTATGGGCAGGTTGTAAAAATTTGGAAAGCTTTTCACTACAGTCATTGGGCTTTTAGAAAGAATTACCAACAAAATATAACAAAATAGTTGTCATAGTCTATGATAAAACTATAACCATTTTAATAAAATGCCATCTCCTTAAACTCATTCTACTGGTCAATTTATTTTTGAAATGAGTCAAATGTCGAATCTGACATCAATGAATAATAGTTATAATGAATAATATTAATAGTTATAATAAAACAAGAAAAGAATAATGGTTAATTAAGTGTCACTATGAAATTGTATTGGTCAATGTAAACGCCCCAAGAGGGGTTCAGTTCTACCGATCAACTTAAAAACATTTCATGGCTGTCTGAAAAAGAAATGTTTGATTGAGTTATTCTCTGTAAGAGAAATTAAGTTTATATTCAGGTAGATTTAAACTCATGTTGGGAAGCTATTGATTGCTATTGGTTGAATGTAAACGGCAATGATTATCAAAAAGATGAGCTCTCTAGACAGTGTAAATGGTCTGCACTTAACTGCAAAGTATTCCAGGTCAGGTGAGCAGAAGGTTCCAACTACTTTTGTCGAAGTGCACCAGGAATTGTGGATGTAAATTTTCAAACCTCCTCCCTTGTTTTTGTTAGTGTCATGGTTTAGTTTTGATTTGGTTTTTGTTTATTATTAGTTTTCATTTTTTCTTCCTCGTTTGGGTCTTAGTTATGATTTGACTTTATTTATTGTTAGTTTTCAGTTTCATCCTCCCCTTTTCCCCCAGCCTTCACTTCACTCCCCTTGCAGTCAGTCACACCTGTTGGTAGTTAGTCAATAAATCAGTCAGAGTCATTTCACCTGCCAGCCTCTCTATTTAAGCCTCCCTCTGTTCTCACTCCCCTGCCGGTCCGTCATCATACAACACCTACTCCTTGCCTGTCTACCTGAGTGTTCTCTGCTTGCTGCTGGATTCCTGCCACCTCTGCTTCTCTTTTACGTCAGTTTGCCATGGATTATTCCAGTCTCGTTGGTGCAGCTATCCTGTTGTGACTCAGACCTGCAAGTATTCACCCTGCCAAGCTAATCCTGTTGTGACTCCAATCTGCAACCAGTATTCATCCGGCCAAGCTCAGATCCTATTGGGTCTCTTACCAGCCAGTATTTGTCTCTGCCGTGCTGTGGATCCGCTAAATTGCTCTGCAACTCCCACACTATGCCCGTCTGCTCCAGTCCTCCCGTCTTGGCTCTCGTTTTGGTTCTCATCCGGTCAGTTTAGTTAATGTTGCTGCACTGCTGATTCCCGTTCTTGTGTTCCTGGTTTCTGGTCCTCACTCCCGATCCTGCAGCAGTGCAGCACCTCCGGTTCATGGACTATTACTCTGCTCTGTACCTGCCAGTCAGCTCCTGCATCCTTCATCTCCACCTGGTTACAGACTTTGGTTCATCATGTCAACATCATTCACTTTTACAATAAACTCTCTTAAGACCAGCTGTGTGTGCATGCTATGTCCGGGTTCATCCAAAGACAAATCATGACAGTTAGCATCTGGCGCTCCATTGGCCCAGAACAGCGTGCGTTCCTCCAATCTTAGCGCTTCGTCTGGGACAATGATGTCTAATCACGATTCTGTGAAAATCGCTACACAGCTGTCCATCTTGCATGCGGCGATTGAGGCCTGGAAGTGTTGGTCTGTGTGGGTTGGAGTCAGCAGGACTACCCGACAGCCTTGCCATCTCCTTCTTTGCTTACCCTGTTTCCTTGGTTAACACAGCAGATGTAGTGGAGCCTCTGTTGTCTATTGCAGATCGGGGTGAATAAAGCCCTTCCATGGGTGGTACGGTATATGAACTCCTGGGTTGGATCGCAGTTCCAACAGCTCATACGTTCATACCTACATTCTGAGCAAATGCACACATTGATCACTAACCCCCAAGCTCTTTGAGCTAGAAATGCATAGTCCTTCCTATTCAGTTGTTTCGAAACATTTCTTTAAAAAACAATGAGCAGTTAAAGAAAAGCAATACAATTGTACCAACATGCTTATTTCCGACCAAGTTATCCTCATAATGCAACTTGTAGACACAAAAAACAAGCAGCTATAAAACAAATCTTGAACAGTTGAGATTTACATATTTTAAATATATTTAGTTTAGTGTACGTTTCAATAATTTGGTTTAATAATCTTTTTAAAAGATGGTTGTTGCACAGATCTACCACAAATATTGTAATGCAGTGTTGTAAATTACCTTTACATAGAAAAAGTAATGTGAGTTCACATGGACGGTATTGACAGGCATTGAAGGAAGATGTTTTGCTAAAAGGTATGCAAAGTTGTTCAAATCAACAGCTTTTGTTAATACCCAACTGGCTTCCCACATGATTCTACAGAAACTATATGCCCTTTTCCCTTAGACCTCAAAAGCCCACCTACCGTTTCCACTTGGGGGATTTACCTTTCCCCAGGCTTTACTTTCATGGGGAAAAGGCCATGTTCTGGGGGTAGGACTTTTGAAGAACTCTGGGGCTTTGGCCAATGGGCGGGGTTGTGTGCAGCAAGGTTAAACTGTCTGTCACAAGGGGGAATAAGCAGCAGTAAGGAGATACATTTACAAACCTATTGATTTTGTACCCTTAATTTTTCACAAAGAGTAGTTTTAAAATATTTTAGGCAAGTAAGTACACATCCACACTTCATCTGTGCAGTCAGTCCCACCCACCCATTGTATGCCCTCTCCCATCAGGTAAATGCTTCAGAAGCCTCAAAACTAAAACAAATAAGCTTAGAAAAAAGATTCTTCCCAAGAGCTGTGAGGGCAATAGCCCCCTGATGAGAGACTGCAGTCCAAAGCCTGTCATACATTACAATCACCTTAATGTTAATGTTAATGCATATTGCACACTATCATCTCTGAATATCTAAATGCACATTTCTGTAAACAAAGCCTCAAATCATCATTGTTCAGTCAGCACCCTACGCTTTCTTTATCTTTATCTGTGACTTTCCCATTTCAATAGGCTGGGAAACCGGCTGCATCTGAAACCAGCTCCCACAATGGATACGTTTGAAGCCTCCCTCCAGGATGCCTCATATTGAATAACAGCTCTTCTTTAACAGGCATGCGCTTCCTGGCCAACAACAAAAATAATGGCAATCTCCATATTTGCAATTTTGCTGCACAGGCTTTGCGACCTACAGTTTGTGCTCCCTAGTGTCAGGATTCTGAAGGCTGTGCTGTGCAGCTTTCTGCCAGCGCTGCCTGCTCTCTTTCTCTCCCTGTCTCCACAGGTGATTGTAGTTGACAGGTGGGCGGAGCGCACACCTGCGGCTCGTTCAGCGGCTCCGTGCTGGAGCATAAAAGCAGGGCTCAGACAGCTGGAGGACGCCAGAGTGTTAACCTTGTGTGGTACTCCTCAGTGGCCACTATCTCATGACAGCTTACCTTTTTCCCAGCGCTGATTCCTCTTGACTGCCTCGCTCAGGTTGCCTTACGCTCTGGATCCCGCTTCAAGCATCCCTTCCTGTTCTGACGTCTCAAGTCAAGCCTCTGTGCTCACACTGTTGTGAATCCCATTTCAGAACCTTCTTTGTGCTCCCTTGGTGTTACCAAGCCGGGTTGAGACTTCCACCGGATTCCCCTGGTTCCTCCAGCCTGCTCACCTGTCGCTCAGTCACCTGGTTCCATCGTAGAGGAGAGTTCAGCTCCGTCTTACTGCTCCACTCCCCCCAGCTAGGTTACCCAAACCCAGCGGTAAGCGCACCTCTGAATACTTGCAGGTTGATCTCCATGGCTGGATCTAACCTGATGTCCTTCATCCACAGAGTTATTGATCCTGGTCTCTTGTCGCTGTCAGACGCTCACTCAGCGAGCCTACCTTCATCTCTGTTCATCAGTTTCATAACAAACATCTTAAACTGCCTTCTGCCTCCTGGCTGTGTTCTGCATGGGGGCCAAATACCTTAAAACCCAGACACCTGGTACTGTGGCCGCAGAGACGTTCCACCTTGTCATTGGTTCAAATAAAAGCTTATTATTGGTTCAAAAAAAGCTTATTAATTCTAGCAGTGATAGCAGTCACTATTCTCCATCTTTGTATTTTTACTCCTACAGCACACCCCCATACATATGCTTTACTTGCTGTGGTTACCGCAATACCGCACCACCCACTGGCATGGCATATGTATTGCAACACCCATTACAGCTTGTTTGGCTTCAGGTGGTTTCAAATTACACTCATTCTATGCAGATATCTTAATTTAACTTTGTTCAGCTTTGTGTGGATGTGGTCTGATTGTCCAAGAGAACCATATTATTCAATCCAAACATGTATACCATATTTATGTATTATTTTAACCTTTTTCATTAATTACTCATTTCAGACAAAAATATATGACCAAAGGCAAACAACATGTGAGTTTGTTCCTTTGAATCGACCTAAGATCCTATTTTTAATAAGTTAATAAGTTCTTTAACAGGTCTATGGCACAGATACAAGAGGGGTAAAGAACAAGAGTACCTCTCTTAACAGTGCTCACAGCCCAGATCCACTCTGTGTTTTAAAAGGTGAAATCAGCTTCTGGTCATTTCTACTGTTATCTCCACTGACGTCCCTTACTTACTGTTCTGTGGAATGTGACATTTTGGATGGACCTCAGAAGATAGATAAGTGGTAAAGATGACACGGAGGCTGGATTAGTGCACCTCCAAGCTAGCTCTGTAGTATTAAAGCCTTCTCCAAAATGAAATTGAAAGACATGTTATTACACCTAAAAACTTAAAAAAAAGGCCATTATATAGTCCTATGTCAGTGCTCTTATATTTGTATTAACACCATAGTAACTGGCACTTGAAAACTACTAAAACAGGACTTAGTTGAACACAACAAGTTCATAAAACAAAAAAACACCACTTGGTTATAGCTTTTATGATCAACGTTTTGTCTTTGTATATTATTTGTATATATATATATTTGTAACAATCCCAGTGAGTGTATCTGTAATTCACTTCACTTAGTTGTGCAAATCCAAGAAACCTGTACACATCTTCATACCTCGAGTTCTTTTTCTTTCTCAAATTAGAAACAGACAGGTTTTGTACAAATGTGTGTTTTTTTGTTTTTTTGCATGAAACATTTCTTTTTACAAAAGTTCCCCCAACACATTCAAGTCTCCCCCTGATAACTACTGTCTCTTTGTTGACACCTATCTGCCTTTTCTGAGCCAACAAGTCATAATGTTTGTATGTCTGCTGATGGGTATCACAAGTGCAAACAGCCACACATCTTAATTATGGTTAAATTGGGTTTCTGATAGGGTGGTTGAGTCTCCCTGTGTGACGCAGATTTCAGCAGGGGTCCAGAGCTTCCCACACTCCAGGGTACAGCTTGTTTACTGGTGCACTGCCTCTCTATGCCTTCGGCTGTGTTACACTCAGATTCCATTTTTTTATTGTTCAAAGAGATCTGGTATTGCCATCAGGGTTTCTGTCTCATCACAGATAGACATCAAAGGAAGATAAAGCATTCCAGTGATTCTTACTTCTGGAGGAAACTACCAATGTCTCTTGGCCCGCTTCAGGACAGTTTTCCTGATTTTCTTCTCACAGTTTTGATTTCTGTGTGTGTGTGTTTCTGTGTGTGCTTAGGTGTGTGCATGCGAGCGCGTGCTTTCATTTTGCTGTTGCATACTTAGAAAACATACTACAGAAATAGCCTAATTCTGTACAGTAGCGGTGTCCAAAGTCAGCCCTCTAAGGCCAGTATCCTGCATGTTTTAGATGTTTCCCTGGTGATAAATGACTCACTACCAGGCATCTACAGAACATGATGACCTGTTGATGAGCCAAAAAGGAGGGACATCTAAAACATGATAGTAAGAGGCGCTTGAGGACTTGGATACACCTGTTGTACAGAATTCTGCAACCATTTAGTTTCCAGGAAACTGCAGATATTGCAACACTAATGTTAAATCCCAATGACTTTGTAACTAAATTTTACATGTAACCTAGCTGAAAGATATTTTTTTTTCCCCTGACAAAGCATTTTGAGAAGCACCTCATTTCTCAAATGAGATGGAACTGCAATTATTATGAATAAATGTGATTGTACAAAAACGTTGAATTTAAAACATCATTTGACCTTCTGCTTAACCACCAAATGTAGTCAAATTGTCATGATTTGGGTTTTTGTTTTTGCCTTTGGATTTTTGTGGACTTTTTTCATTTAGCCTGTCACATTTCAGTTACCAGCCACTACCCAATCAGTTCTGTCTAGCCCAAGCCACTACCCTGCTTTAGATCATCTTCACCTGTTGCCACTAATTAGTCAGCTCACATGTTCACCAGCCTATTTATACCTGCCTCTGCCTACTCATCCCTGCCAGAACGTCTCACTCTCTTCCTAATTTCTCGCCCAGTGTGTTGTACCCTTCGCTACCGCATATTTCATGATTAACCAGCTGGACTCTTCTGTTAAGTCGCCTGTTTCTGCGTGAGTTTCAATCGTTTGCTCTGTCTATTCTGGTGGTTTCCTGGCATACACTAACTGTTCTGGTCCCCTGCTCATCTCTGCCTGCCTGCTCATTCAGCCAAGACTCATCTGCAAAGTATGTTACTGCTTGCCTGCCTCACCCTCCATTATTCATCCACTCAATAAACCTTTTAAACGCATGTCTGTGTCCGGCTGAATATCGGGTTCTCCTGCAATAAAACATAGCACAAATAGAAGGAAGAAGAGAATCCTATTAATGTAAAAAAGATATTTGCAGATATTTTGTTTTTGCTTAAAAAGTTTAGTTTACATGCCACATCCATTTTGACAACCTTTTTTGCCTTGGCCCAATCAGTTGGCTAATTTTATGTCTTCCTCATAAAGACTTGTTTTCAGATTTATGTTAGCACTTGTGCTGTGCTTGCTCAACATATAGGAGGGTTGGGGTTATAGTATCTGCTTACAAATTAAGGTATAAACTAGTGATGGTGAGATGAAGCCTCATGAGGCATTGAACCACTCAGCCAACTGGTTCGAGAAAAGGTTCATTTCTTGACGTCTCATGTGCACACAGCACCACCTACTGGCAAGTTGTATAATCACAGCCAGCTGTATCTTAACACGTGTGATGCATATCATTTTTGTCTATTATGGCTCTTGGGAATGACTTCACAGAAGGTGTAGGACGAAATCATTTGTCTACATAAATTTTGTAAACACATGTGTACAATAAAATATTGTTTGAATGTATTCTCTGTGTGTAATTATTCCCAAAATAGTAGTGACATGATATGGCATGTTGTGTAATAATGTTTTTCTGTGACTCTAGAAAAATGGCATGGGCTTAATCAGGCAGAGGACAATGAAAGTGCTTGTGGAACTAGGCAGGGGGTAGTGAATAGGCTAATGCTTGTGTAACTTGGATGATTTCATGCATTTTTATTAAGAAACAACAATTTCTCCACAGTTTTTGGTTTCAAATGATTTCTCTTTTTTGATACTACTTCTCCAACCTTTGAAAAGACACGCTCACATGGCACAGATGATGCCGGGGTGCATAAATAAATAAGTGCAAGTATGTACAGATTGGGGTACTGTGACCAATGATTAGCCCAGTACTATACGGTCCCACAGTTTCCCCTCAGCAGCAACACTGAAGCACACAGAGGTTCCCGCTGCGTCTTTACGCACGATCCAGCTGCTGATGTCTCCTCTCTTTTCAGCTCAATGCAATTCTAGACAGTAACAGTTTATAACCTATATCACCTTTCACAGCAACAGGTTTCTCATCTCAGTCGACCAGACAAATCTCTATTGCTCTCCTCAGTGCGCTCTGGGCGGTGAGGTGGGAGGATTTTACCCGATGGTGCGCTGCGTGCGAGGGATAAACGGGGGAAATGCATAAATAAAAACTGTAAATGGCTGCTATACAGTGATCATAGGAGCTGACCGGTCTGAGATCAGCCTCCTGATGTTACAAGTTCTTTAAAATGAAAGCGCGCACCCAAATTACAAGTAACGTAATTTTGCGCACCTGAAAAAAGCGCACGGCAGCAGCGCACCGAAGCGCTGAGGCACAGAAATAAGGTGCATGTAGTTAAAAAATGCAGAATTAATAAAAACAACTTATAACCAGACGTAGCCTTTTAAACTGCATGGTGAGCAGAACTGTTTTATGATCCAGAGTGCAGCCATCACTGGTTCTGAATGAAGGCAATATCTGGCAGCAGCTCTCTTCCCCCGCCCCCTCCCCTCCTGCGTACGTAGTACAGGACCTTACCGGCTTACTTTCACCACTGTTAAGACTAAAATTATTCATAACTCTGATCGCTCCTCCTGCTGCTCTGTTAACATGAACTGCAGCAGGAATTATGGCCACAAGCTGTGAAAGAAGCTGTTCAAAACATCTCAGCAGAGGGCAGAGTTTTTATCGTCCGCTGCCCAAATGGGCGTTGGGATTTTTATGCGTGAAAAATGCCATGTGTGACCGTGTGAAGTCAGTGACGGTCAATGCGTGATAGTTGAGAGCACTGATCTCCTATCTATCTATCTCTCTCCTAAACTCTCCAAACACCAAACTAACTGTCTCAAACTAAATAACCACTATCCAAACTCTGCTATCCAAACTATCAAAACTCTATCCACTCTCTCAACTGACCGCAACTCGCCTACAACAACCCACATTTTGAATGGAGCCTGTGGGGTTTCTAAAAGCTGTCGAAGCCGCGCCAACATCTGAACCACTTCCCGAAGCAGTCACGTGGTACAGCCGGCCAGCGAGGCTTCGGACGTCATCGTTTTCGGCTCCTCCCCTAAATGAAGCAAGCCTCGATACGCGCTTCACGGAAACGCCCCCTCCATTACTCGACACACGCCTCGAAGCCTCGGCACATAACGTAACATCACTAGTATAAACATTGGAAAGCAGTTTTCTTACAAGAAGGGCAGTGAAGAAGTGGCTCTTCCTCAGATAAAAGATTGAGTACTGACTAAAAACCTGCAGGAAGTAGAAATATGGATCTAAGAGTGGCGCAAGGATGTTCTCTCAGATGAATCCAGATTCTGATTGTTTGGAACATCTGGGAAAAAAAAAGATTTAAGGGGAGAAGAAAGATGAGAGCTATAATGAGTCACATAGCAAACCCTGAGCACTAAGTAGTCATGAATAAGTCACCAATCAGGATTGATTAGGATTTTCCCACCAGTTCTAGCGTGTTTGAGACAACTACAAAATATATGAATAGGAAGTATACAAACTGTAAATACTGATTCTTGTGTCAAAGCCTATAAACTAAGTGATGAAGTGAAAAGCACAAGATTTTTATCATTATCTAAACCATTTGGCTAAGTACTGAGACACAGTCGTCCCCTTGTGGCGTTCCCTTGCAATATCTGGTTTAGATTACAAGATTTTAAAATTGTCAGCTGATTTTTCTAAACCTAAGACTCCATGCGTGACAATAAAATTTTTTAGATATAATAGGTCTGTCCGTACAGTGTGTTGTCTCCTGTCAAACAACAATACACCATACATGGACAGATTTCACTCAGGACCCTCCAGGTGTCAAAATCTCTTGGAATCAAACATGAGTTCAGATTAAATAAACATGTCCGACAAGCAAGAACAATAGGGATAGTTTGGGGACTAATTTCAACAAGAAGAACAACACCCACATGTGTTTGCTGTTTATGGACTTCAACATTCAGCACAGTCGTCCCTCAGCACTTAGTGGGCTGAGGGACGACTGGCCCCCCTGCGAATCAACAACACCCTGGCTGCTGGATTTCCACAAAGACAGTTCACAACTGAACGTTTACTCCTGTTAAAAGAGTGATGTGCAGGCTGAGAATATTAAGACAAATTATTGACTCCCAAGAAAAATAGTAACACTTGAAAATATATTAATCTGGAAATTATAAGATATTGAATTGTGGGCTGATCACCCTTTCCCAACAGAGATATCTGTGGAGTATTTGTGCTCCAGCTTAAGCATGTTCCTCCTGAAAAGAACTTCCTTGAAACCTTCTTGGTGCAAGATCTCAACTAAGAATTAGGACAAACCAATCCAGGGTTAGTCCAAAAGAAACCTGCTCCCGAGCAGATTTGGTTCATGAAGTTGTCATAATTTGACTCAGAAATTTACCCCAGAATTTACTCTGGATTGTCAATAACCCCGCTTTGTGAAACGGGGACCAGGATAATTTATTTTATTTTCTGTTCAACCCAAGTGTAATGTTTTCTTCTTTGTTTACTTCTTTTCATGCCAGAAATGATCAAACATTCTTGTTTAGTTCATTGCCAAATGCACTTGATTTGTTTTTGGCTTTTGGTGTGCAAGGTGAAATTGGAGTTGACATTCATCTCTATGACGGAATAAACACCTGAGAAAGACAAACGTGGTTGTGAAAAAGAACATCATTAAGTGTGGATAAAGGAATGTAACTGATTTGAACCTGTAGAGTTATATCTGACAGGTGCCATAACTAACAAAAAAGAGCTTTGCTCTTTGAGTGTTACTAAACTCTGTGTCAATGTGTGCTGCTCTGAACTGACGTGTGGCTGTGTATAAACTGAGCCTCATCTTGATCAAATGCTGCTTTGCACACAACCTTGTGCATAGATTGTTTCATTGTCTTGCTGCCGACTGTGTAATGATTTTCTAAAAACAAGGTGCATTTGCTGTAATGAAGACAGTGACTCTTTAAACATCTTGTGTAAAGTCCTTGTAAATCACGTTTGGTATTGTATTTCAGATGGCTTCACATAGCCATCACTGATGATTTGGTAGTAGATAATCACACTCAGGTTAAAGCCATTTGTCTGCACAGAGCTGTTGTTGGCAATATCACACTTCTAGACATTTACAGTCACAGCCATGCCTTGTGGGAATGAGATTTTGCTTTCTGTAGCATTAACAAATTGTAGGAGGTGATATATCAGATTAGAGATGTCCTGAGGCAGCCAGAGCACACATTTATCCTGTAATGACCCCTGTGCTAAACTGAACATCATTATTTTTCACATGACATGTAGCAAAAGTTGGCAAAGTGTTGGACTGCTCTATCAGGTGATCAAATCTGCCTCAATGTGGCAGCTTAGAACACAGATCTAAGGCTTTTGTTTGTTTGGTTTGTTTATAAACCTTATAGTTCTGACTTTAAAAATGTGTTACATCAAGAGAACAATAGGCCTGGGAAAATCTGACAGATTACAATTGTTTTTTATATTACACATTAGCATTTAGAATAAATCTCTCACTGAATAAAAATTTTCAGCAATACCTGCTGCTGATAGACAACATGTATGCTTTCAAAAGCACAGTGGCGCAGTGGGTAGGACTGTTGCCTTGCAGCAAGAAGGTCCTGGGTTCAAGACAGCCCTGGGTCTTTCTGCATGGAGTTTGCATGTTCTCCCTGTGCATGCGTGGGTTCTCTCTGGGCACTCCGGCTTCCTCCCACAGTCCAAAAACATGACTGTTAGGTTAATTGGTCTCTCTAAATTGTCCTTAGGTGTGAGTGTGTGTGTGAATGGTTGTTTGTCCTGTTTGTTGCCCTGCGACAGACTGGTGACCTGTCCAGGGTATACCCTGCCTCTCGCCCAGTGAACGCTGGAGATAGGCACCAACAACCCCATGAGGGATTAAGCGGATCAGAAAATGGATGGATGCTTTCAAAAGTAAAATTATTTAATTAGTGGGGGATAAAGGGATATCGGCACACCTTGTGAAAGATAAATTTATCTATCTTTCATGGTACTGGGATATGTCCCCAGCAGTCAAAGGGTGAGAGGCTGAGTACCCCATGGACAGGTCACTGGTCCATTGCAAACGCAAAACCATGTATGTACATCTAAGGTCAGTTTAGAGTTGCCAATTAATTCAGCATGCATGTTTTCTGAGTGTGAGGAAACATAGTGTGACAAGGAGAATAATAAAGACTCCACACAGAAAGGAACTCGGCTTAAATCATTCTAATGGTATTACCACTCACACATATAGAGGCTATACAGAATATCCATAGATAAATGAGTACGTGAAATGTGCTGCTGCTCTCTATATACGGCCAAAGAACTGTTTTCTTGTGTTTTGTTAGATCACATCTCTTTAGCAAAACATCCATAAAAGATCCATAAAAGATCTGTAGGAGATCAACGTGTGTGTTTGTGCACATAAAACTGTGCCTAATTGTATGGACTATTACTAGCCTTAGATAATTAATGACAGTGGGATCAATTCAATTTTATTTATATAGCGCCAATTCATGAAACATGTCATCTCAAGGCACTTTGCAAAGTTAAATTCAATTGGATTATACAGATTGGTCAAAAAGTTCCTATATGAGGGAACCCAGTTGATTGCATCACAGTCCCGACAAGTAGCAATCACTCCAGGAGAAGCGTAGAGCTACAGGGAGAGTCGTCTGCATTGTCCATGGCTTTGCAGCAATCCCTCATACTGAGCAAGCATGAAGCGACAGCGGAAAGAAAAACTCCCCATTAACAGGAAGGAAAACCTCTAGCAGAACCAAGCTCAGTATGAACGGTCATCTGCCTCGACCGACTGGGGGTTACAGAAGACAGAGCATAGACACAACAAGACAGACACAAAAGCACAGAAGCACACATTAATCTAGTTATCTGTTCTACATTAGATGGTAATAGCAGGTGTTCTGTCTTCCCTGGATGATGTCACAGCTAACAGAACGCCAGACCAGGTGTACCTACTATGAAGAAGAAAAAAGAGAGAACAAAAAGTTAAAAGCAGAAATGGTGACAAGCAATGCAAAACTGGAGAACAGTAGAACTCAGTAGAGTGAGAAAAATAGGCTCTGATGTCCTCCAGTAGCCTAAGCCTATAGAAGCATAACTATAGAGGTAGCTCAGGGTAACATGAGCCACTCTAACTATAAGCTTTGCCAAAAAGGAAAGTTTTAAGATTAGTCTTAAAAGTAGACACGGTGTCTGCCTCACGGACCAAAATTGGGAGTTGGTTCCACAGGAGAGGAGCCTGATAACTAAAGGATCTGCCTCCCATTCTACTTTTAGAGACTCTAGGAACCACCAGTAGACCTGCAGTCTGAAAGCAAAGTGCTCTGTTAGGAACATACGGGGTAATCAGAGCTCGGATATATGATGGAGTTTGATTATGAAGGGCTTTATACGTGAGAAGGAGAATTTTTTATTATATTCCTGATTTAACAGGAAGCCAATGGAGGGAAGCTAAAATAGGAGAAATGTGATCCCTCTTGTTGATTTTCATCAGAACTCTTGCTGCAGCATTTTGGATCAGCTGAAGACTTTGAACTAAATTTTGTGGACTTCCCGATAGCTAAGAATTGCAGTAGTCCAGCCTTTAAGTATGTGGATGGAATTCTAAACAATAAAAGTAAAAAGTAACAAATGCATGGGACTAGTTTTTCCCCATCACCCCTGGACAGAATATTTCTAATTCTGGCAATATTCCGGAGGTGAAAAAAGGAAACTCTGGAAACCTGTTTAATATGGGATTTAAATGACATGTCTTGGTCAAAAATAACACAAAGATTTTTTACTTTATTACCAGAGGCCAAGTTAATGCCATCCAGATTAAGTGATTGATTAAGAAGTTTATTATTTGAGGACTCTGGTCCAAAGATTACTACTTCTGTCTTGTCAGAATGTAATTGCAGGAATCATTCCTTTCAACTATTGTCCTAATATCAGCTGTTTGGGCTGATATTCAATGAACAATACCTTACAGACCGAGAGTTATTTTTAAACATAAAATAACTTAAACAGTGTGTAATTGTATAACACATGCACAAATGCATGCAAATTACTTCATTTAATAGATTATTCCTATAGTAAAAACACTGAGTCCAATATATTGTCTATTGTCTTTAGATGCAAAAAAGCATTTGATAGAGTTAATTGTGGCAAAGTTTTAGTTGCTACTCTACATAGATTTGGGTTGGAACTTTTTTTTTTATAAATTGGTAAAAAATTTTATGAAGTTTCCCGACAGCATGTGTCAGGACACACAACCACACATCCCTACAGCAAGTGTCAGGACACATAACCACACATCTTTTGTTTCCAGAGGGACACCAGGCAAGGATGCCTGCTTTCCTCCTCACTGTTTGCTATTTCTATTGAGCCACTTGCAGCAACAATTACACAAACTAATTATATTAAAGGTATAAAATGCATGAAAATAGAGCATGAAATAAGTCTTTATGTAGATGATGTATTACTTTATCTGCAGCATTGAAACACGTCTCTCAAGTATTACGATTACTAGAATTAAAAGTCTCAGATTATTCTATAAATTGGTCAAAATCTACGGTACTGCCAATTAATGGTTCTTTACAGAACCCCCTAGGTTTACAACTACACTGGTTTAAATCTCTGGAATCTTACATCTCTAAATTTCTTTGGAAAGAACCCCCTCCCCCCATATCAGCTTGAAGATGCTACAGAAGACAAAAGATAAAGGAGGACTAGAACTACCTAACTTTTATCATTACTTCTTAGCAAACAGGCTACAATACATCTCAAAATGGATAAAATATAATCCTTTAGATGAGCTCTCGCTAGACACAGAACAGAAAATACGTGATTTCAAGATATCTTTTTCTTTTTTTCTTTTCCCATTGTCCTGTCTGGCAATGTGGCAATCATGATTGTTTTCTTAATGCCAAAAAGAGTTCAACAGATTTTACTTTTACAAGTGGAGCAGTACGGCTTTCGCCATAGTGCTCCGCTTGATTTATGCATGTATATAGTTTTATTATGATTCATGCAGGAAGTATTTCAAATTATATGGACACTACAATGAGAAAGTAGGAGAGGAAAGGAAGAAGAAGAAGAATAAAAAGAGAAAAGGTGCAAGAAAGAGGAGAGAATGATAAAACGTCTTCAGTCTGCTTCATCACCTGCAAAGAGAAATGTAAAAAGAACAGCACAACCAACGGATATAGTACAGATACAATAAAGTAACACCTTGATACCATTGCTGAATTATATGTATTATTATTTAATCTGACATGTATAATGTGGTAGCGGAAGTTAAAAAATATATGCTTTCTGTATAGAAGTGAATCTCGAAGTACCTGGAACCCAGCACCTGTAGGTGTTTGTGAGAGTGCACTTGTGTATGTAAATTTTATCCAAAAGAAAAATGCTCAATAGTGCTTGTGAAGAGCCAAAGACCCATCCCCCAGAGCACCGAGGCAGGCACCGGGGGTAAAAAAACCCAGTTGCCCAAAGGGACCCCCAAAGCAAGGGCGCCCAAAAGGGTCCAACACAGGAAATCTTCCCCCCTGTCATGATGCAGCCCGAAGGCTGCATACTGAACATTTCTCGCTCTGTCTCCAGTCCTCTGAACATCATGCCTGTCCTGTTCCTGCTCGTGTCACGTTCCTGTCGGTTCCTGTCTGCCAGTTCCTGTACCCCTGCAACCTCTGTCTGGTAAATGACTCTGGCTTTCATCATCCATTTCTTGCTGTTTCAATAAACTCTGGAAACTAGCTGTGTGTATGTGTGTGTGTGTGTGTGTGTGTGTGTGTGTGTGTGTGTTTGTGTGTGTGTGTGCGTGCGCTGTGTTCTGGGTTCATCAAAGGCAAATCATGACAGAACAAACCGGTCAAAGGATGAACTCAGTCACACACAGAGCTTGGTGCAGGAGCTGGCAGGACTCTGGTTTGTCTCGCCTGGGTCGCTGTTTCTGTGACGCCTCGCTTCTGGTTCGTCTTGCCTGGGTCGCTGTACTAAGATGCCCCGCCCCTGGTTCGTCTCGCTGGGATCGCTGTTCGCGATGCCCCGCCTCTGGTTCATCTCCCTGGGGTCGCTGTTGTGACGCCCGCCTCTGGTTCGTTTGGTTCCGGCGCTCTCGAGGGTTCTGCGCTTACAGAGGGTCCTGCGCTCATGGGTTCCGATGCCTTCTCCGCGTCCACTTAGTTCCTGCGCTGACAAGGGATCCTGCGCTCCCGAGTTTCTGCGCCCGAGATGTACCTGTGCTCGAAAGGTTCTAGTCTTTTTGTTTTGTTTTCATCCGCCATCCAGATACCCCCTTCCACCCACCCAGGCAAAGTGGTTATTGGTCGTCTGGAAGCCGACCTTGAGGGGGGTAATGTCATGATGCAGCCTGAAGGCTGCATTCTGAACATTTCTCACTCCATCTCCAGTGCAGCCCTGATTAGGAGCACCTGTCAGGCTGCAATCACCATGGACTCATTCCACCTTCTCACACAATTATATAAACTCACCTCAGTTTGTCCATGGTTACGGGTTCGTCTCCAGTCCTCTGTACACCATGCTTGTCTCGTTCCTGTTTGTCTCCTGGTCCTGTTTCTGTCTGCCAGTTCCTGCATCCCTTCAACCTCGTCTGGTAAATGGACTCTGGTTTTCGTCATCCACTTGCTGCTGCTTTAATACACTTTGGAAACCAGCTGTGTGTGTGTGTGTGTGTGTGTGTGTGTGTGTGTGTGTGTGTGTGTGTGTGTGTGTGTGTGTGTGTGTGTGTGTGTGTGTGTTGTGTCCGGGTTCATCCAAGACAAAATCATGACAAAAACAATTGCCAGTAAAGGCTTTTTTAGCACATTTTACTGTTCTTTTCACAAGAGCTTGTGATCTTTTATAGTCAATAAAATACTAAAAAATAAATAATTTTTCTTTAACATTCAAAACACTTTATTTCGAGATTTAATTGCAAAGTCACAATCTTTTTAACATTCGAAACACTTTATTTCGAGATTTAATTGCAAAGTCACAATCTTTTGTCCACCATGGTACTGTTCTCTTCTTGCCGCTTCCTTTTTTTCCTTTGGATAGATTGTCGAGCTGCAACTTAGATAGCTTCAAACAGAAACATTTATATTATCAACATCCAAATTAATATCAACCTTTTGCATTTCTTCATCATTAATTCTTATATTTTTCCCAATCAGCATTTGCAAAAACCCATCGTTCTATACCTTCAATATAATTTTGTCCTACCTCACAACCCACTTTTATTAGTATTGTATAATGATCACGTTTGAATTTTTTAAAACTTTCTAATTACTGATTTCTGCAATATCTTTAGAAACTAATGTAAGAGCTATTGCTGAATCTGATCCATTCCTAATATTAATTCTCGTACCACTTCCATCATTAATACAAACCAAGTTCTTTATATCCATTACTTCTTCTATCACCTCTCCATTTGAATCTTTACTACTATCCCAAAGTGTACTATGATCATTAAAGTCTCCACAACAAATGACCTTCCCATTTATATTTTCGATCAGTTCACCCATTTCCTCTAAACAAAGTTTTTTACAAAGATTATAAAAATTAAATATTTTAATATTTCCATTTTAGTCCAAATTTCTACAGCTATCCATTCTAATTTTTTCCCTTTTCCTAGAAATCTATATTGAACTCCCTGTTTTATAAAGATTATACATCCACCCCGCTTCCCTGTTCCCTGTCCCTTCGTACACTATCATATCCCTTTATCACAAAATCTAATTCTGTTTTAAGCCATGTTTCTTGCACACAAATAATATCAGGTTTATTTTTCAAATAATTTATGTAACCTTTAAACTCTTGTCCATTACTTATTAAACTCTTAGCATTCCATTGGAGGAGAATCATATTTTCCCTCCCCCTGTTTTACCATCAGTCTTAAGCTTTGTGTTTATTAATTCCCAAGAAAGATCCTTTGCAGAAAATAATTTTTCTGCCCCTTTCAGGAAAATTTTGATTTTTTCCGTTTTTTGTTTCACTTGATCAGTACAGTTAATAACATAAGCCATGAATAGAATTAATTTATCCATTGTAATATCCAATCCTGACATAACTCTTTGGTTTTGCTCTGGTCTTGCACTCTGATAAATATGTGAACCTCCTTGAAATGTTCTTTTTTCTTCCAGAACCTTCTCGGCTGCTTCTGCATAGCTAATGTTTTTAGCTGTTTTAAATTTTTGTATTTCTGCTGCTCTTTTCCTTGCTTCACAACCTCCTCCTGTGACATTATGCTGACCACCACAGTTACAACACTTTGTCTGAACATCATCTTTGCATTCCTCATATTTATGGTCTCCTCCACATTTAGCACATCTTTGTTTCCCTTTGCAAACCAACGCTATATGACCATATCTCTGATACTTGTAGCAACGCAGGGGAGGAGGGACAAACGGCCGAACTGGAAAACTCATGAAACCCATTCTTATTTTATCTGGGAGAACCTCCCCTTGAAACTCCAGTAACACTGACAAACTTTCAACCTTTTGACCATCCACTAATCTTTACAGCCTTTTCAGTCTTTTAACTTCACCTCCCTGGATACTTTTTTGAAGTCTTTGAAGATGCTCTTCAATCGGAATGCCAGTGATAACCTCACGAGATACCTTATTTTCTCTAAACAGTTTTCTTTCACAAACAACTTTTTTTCAAACATTAACAATTTGCATCGCTTTATTTTATTGTTCTTCAGTTTTACATTGAATCAACATTTTCCCATCTCGCAGAATTTTCACTAGTTCCAACTCACCTAGTTTTGTCTTCAGTTCCCTAGAAACCGCAATAGGGCTTAAAATCATCTCCTCATCCTCCTTCCTGAATTTCAGTAATATTTTAAATTCCTCTTTTTCCTTCTTACTGTTCTATTTTCCTCTTCTGAGCTGTCCTCCTCTAAACTTCTCTTGACATTCTGATTATCGATTTCCCTGCTGTCATCTTTTTTCACATTTCGTTTTCCTCTTCCTCCACCTACTGGAGTCCAGTTATCAAAGTCCTTGTCCTCATCATCATCTACCTGCAATGTCATCCCGATCCAGTCACACTTCAGTTTATGCCATCCACCAAGCCCAAAAATATTTACATTTTCACCACTGCCAAAATTGCCACATCCGCTTCCCTGCACTTCGACCTCCTCCTTCTCTCTTTCTCCCTCCGTGATGCCATCCTGTTGGATTCAGCTCCTTATGAAGGGCTCCAATTAGTAGTGATGTGGTAAACCTGCCCGTCACACCCTGCAGAGGAGGGGAGAGAGAAACCCAAACCTGCACCCAGATCTGAGAGTGTGACATTTCTATGCTGCTTCCTGTTTTAACTGTGGTATCAGAAAGGTAAGATCACAGACCTCAAGGTTTAGCTTTATTAATATAAACAATTAAGCTTTGAATTTTTTGTGATGAAGCTTGTTCCAGTGAAACAATGAAACAAAATAAGTTATTGTATTTGTAGCTTTGGAAACATTGGACAATATTACTTCACAACAGAAATCCCTGAGAATATACTTAATTTATTTATTATTATTAATAGAAACAATGTCTTCTTGATGTTTGTTAATGTATGAAAGGTGTCTAGTCAAGGATTTACTTAGCTTATTCCTTTGGTTGTTTTCCTATATCTGTAATGTTTTTCTGTTCCTGTACAGACATTTGAATCGTCTTGTTCCTGAAAAGTGCTATATATTTAAGGTTCAACGTCCGCAGCGCAGGCGTACGGCTAAGCCGTTCATCTGCACTGTATGACAGACAGAGAACCCTGTGATCCAAAGCTCCAACTTGCCGCCTCAACAATAGAGGCGGGGGACATAGAGTCTGAATGGACCATGTTCCGCGCCTCTATCCCTCGGGACGTGTTCAAAGTTCTCCCGGAGGTTGGAGTTAAAGCTCCGTCTCACAGAGGACTCTGCCAGACGTTCCCAGCAAACCCTCACAATACGTTTAGGCCTGCCAGGTCTGACCGGCTTCCTCCCCCACCATCGGAGCCAACTCACCACAAGGTAGTGGTCGGTGGAGAGTTCCGCCCCTCTCTTCACCCGAGTGTCCAAGACATGCGGCCGCAGATCAGATGAAACGACAACAAAGTCAATCATTGAACTGCGACCTAGGGTGTCCTGGTGCCAAGAGCACATGTGGACACCCTTATGCTTGAACATGGTGTTTGTGATGGACAATCCATGACAAGCACAGAAGTCTAACAACAAAACACCACTCGAGTTCAGATCAGGTGGGCCATTCCTCCCAACCACGCCCCTCCAGGTCCCACTGTCATTGCCCACGTGAGCGTTGAAGTCCCCCAGCAAAACGAGGGAGTCCCCAGGAGGGGCACTCTCCAGTACCCCTTCCAAGGACTCCAAAAAGGGTGGGTAATCTGAACTGCTGTTTGGCGCATAAGCGCAAACAACAATCAGAACCCGTTCCCCGACACGAATGCAGAGGGAGGCCACCCTCTCGTTCACCGGGGAGAACCCCAACGTGCAGGCACCGAGATGAGGGGCAACAAGTATGCCCACCCCAGCTCGGCGCCTCTCACCAGGGGCAACTCCAGAGTGGAAGAATGTCCAACCCCTCTCGAGGAGACTGGTTCCAAAGCCAGAGCGGTGTGTCGAGGTGAGTCCGACTATCTCTAGTCGGAACCTCTCAACCCACGCGCATGAGCTCCGGCTCCTTTCCCACCAGAGAGGTGACATTCCACGTTCCAAGAGCCAGCTTCTGCAGCCGAGGATCGGAACGCCAAGGTCCCCGCCCTCTACTGCTACCCGTTGCACAATGCACCCGACCTCTTTGGCCCCTCCGACAGGTGGTGAGCCCATCGGAAGGGGGACCCATGTCGCCTCTTTGGGCTGAGCCCGGCCGGGCTCCATGGGTAAAAGCCCGGCCACCAGATGCTCGCCAACGTGCCCCACCTCCAGGCCTGGCTCCAGAGTGGGGCCCCGGTAACCCGCGTCTGGGCGAGGGAACACAAGATCCAATAATCGTACTCATCATTGAAATAAGTGGCCGTGGCCTATTTCCAAAAGTGTGAAAAAACCTGGAGAATAATAAATACAATAAAGTAAAGAATAAAAAATGTTTTAAAATATTTTTTTTTGATCTCAGATTTTCAGGATGTATTCCGTGAATAAGGTGTAACAATTCTCTCACTGCATGTATTGAAGTTTTTGAAAGTGCCACATTCTGTTTTTTTTAAAGTTTGGAAAATGGAGAAATCAATGTATTTTACACAAATATTGTTCAATCCCCCAAAAAGTGGCCTCTATTTGTAAAGGACATGCTGACTAAACAGATTTCAGTTTGGTAAAAATCCAGGCAATTTTGACTTATTTACAAGACATTGAAACTCACGTGTGCAAGACTACAAAGTGTAATATTTTTTTTTCTCTGAAACACTTTTTTCAATGGGCATTTAAAAAATCACGTAGTTAGATAAAGCACTCTTTGAGATCCATGAACATTTTCAGAATCTTAGAGCAAACCGTTAATTTTAAATGAATTTATGAATTTTATGATCTGTTCTGTCCAACCAGAGCTCTGACCATCCAGAGCTGTGAACAGGGCAGCAATTTTGCCCATTTTTGGGCACATCACAGAATGTGACGTCACATCCCATGACGTTTCTAAGCAGAGCAGAAACTTGAAGAGGGAGGACTGGCCTGGAAGTGGCAACGTGGGAACCCTTGGTCGGTCGATCTACTAAACTCCTGCAGAAGGGTTCGTTTTGTGTTGATTTTGCTGTTTTGCTGTTGCTAAATGTTTAACAACAGTCCACATCCCTTAACTCTTAATTCATTGTTACCAAATGTCCATCACGGAATACTTGAAAATTGTTGTTAACTTGTGTCAAACTGAATGGATGCACACATCGCAATGTCCTGCTTTGGAGTCTAAGCATGTGGTGCATTCAACAACCTCACTCAACATAGGAATTTGCAATTTCGAGGATTATATTTTGTACAGTAATAACTGTACAGCCTAAATTGACTCAGAAGTAAATCTATGGTTTAGCACTACAATACAAATATACAATCAATTGATCAACATCCCACAGTTCTTAATTCTTCTAGTTCAAACATACTTAATGTAAATTAAAATTATTGTTCATTAACATTAGACTAAACAGTAGACATTTTGAACCTCATTTACATTTGAGTCATTTAGCTTTAGGCTGTACATATATTACTGTATAAAAGATAATCCCCGCATGTGCAAATCCCTATGTTGAGCAAGGTACTTGAACGCATCACACACACAACATTTGATTCAGTCAGACATTTCTCGGGTGTTCTGCGCTGGTTTTCGTACATACAACTGTAAGTTATAATGTTTATGTGGTATTATACTCTGGGGTCGTGTTAACCCCTCAGTTTTATTGAGAATTTAGCAGTAGTTTTTCTGTCGTTTGTAGTGTGGCCACTAGTTACCTACAAATGAGCAACTTTATGTTACCAGCTGTTTGGCAATAGGCTTGTAGCTCTGTTATGGTTAGCAGCTAATTAGCAATCGGCGCAAAACTCTGGTGAAACCACAGCTTTAGAGTGACACCACAAAGTATTTTTAAGTTTAGGAAGTATTTTAACCCTTAATCAGGCACTGTGCACCAGGAGATACACACTCTTTAACATCCTGTAGGGGGTATATTGGGAGGTTTTCACTAATCAAGTTAGCATTTATCAAAAGTCTTGTCTGGTATTAGCATCTAGATCACATGATTTGGTTCAGGCCATCTTTCATCGTTTCGTCAGTGTTATGGGAATTGTAGATGGAATTCTAAACAATAGTAACTGAGTTCCCATCTTTACTAAGTGAGGAGACGGTGGTAATGACATTCCAGCACTTTTATTGAGAAACAGAGCAGAGATCACATAGATGGAAAGTAATCGCACCCCACTGTTCCGCTGCAGTCTCCATCTGCCCTGTCTCTTCCTGTCTCACTTTTCGGTTCCCCCTAATACTGCACAGTGGCCTTGGCTTGAGACATAACAAAGACAGTTTATCCTAGACAATCACCATGCTGCACATTATCTACACAGCATTCAGCCTTGCACTCAGCAACAGTGGATCTTATACACAGACATCTTGTCTCCAGGCCTCCTCTGTCCGAGTGGTGTGCAGCCATAGTGACTTCAGAATAATAATTCTTATAACAGTCAGCCTGATCAGAAAAAATCATGACCGCCAGTGATGGAGAACCTGCTTTCTTGGATGTAAGTAATCATATATTAGTCATACTTATTTTCAATAAAACAACAATATAAATTCCTAAAATTAATTGGGACTTTTTGTCTAAGCATTCTGATGAAGAAAAAAATATCCAACTATGTTTGTGGTGTTACTTAGCAGCTATTGAAATGTATGTATTCCCTACGTTGCCAGATTAGGGATAGTAATTCGGTCAATGTGCATTATTCAAAATTTTATTTAAAAATGGAAGGCATGTTAATAATTACTGCAGTACCAGATATTATGCACAGCTGTGCCCATCACAACAGTATAACTGTATTCTACTTAAAAAAATCTATTTATTTTCAAGCAGGGCATCTCAGCTAGGTCCTTTTATGGGGAAAAAAGCAAAGCACAGGAATGAGAGTGATAGAGGAGATCCCTGCAAGTTCTTCTGATTCTGAGTCAAACAGTGATCAAGATCAGGAAGTAATGTTCAGCCAGCATTTACTGAAAGTAGCACGCCACTACCCATTGTTAAGAAAATATCTTAGTCAAGCAGAGTGGTGTCTGTCTCTCCCTGCTCCAGCGTAAGATAAACATGGAGTTTTATGACCCCCCAAGGGGTGGAGTAGGCCAGAAGAGTTTCTTTGTTCGAACAAGATCACCCCTCCTTCCTTAATTCAGCAGAAGTGGGCTGACACTGTAGCAAAAAGGAATGTCTTGGTAAAACTTAGTTCAGACAGACTTCTCCACCGCACAGTGAAATCATCTTGATTGGTAATGTAAACTCTGTCTCCATATTTAATTTCTATAAATTAAATATGCATATTACAATGTTTTACCTCTGATCAATGCTTTCCTCATTTATTGCCAAATCTGGAACCGGGGGTTTCAATAGATATGTAGCAGCAGGCCGGTAAACCCATTCTTTAACATGGTGCCGTGACCGTCGGATTTTGGCAGTAAGTAGAGGAACTGTTTAACTATTGGACACGAAGGGAGGCTTGTCAATAGCATCACAGGGTCGACCCAAAACAGGTAAGCAGACCTTTATTCTCCATTGGCGACATGTTAGATGTTTAGGCTAAATTGAAAGTGGTGCTGTGGATGAGACGTTCTCTTCTCAAAATATCAGAGGTTGAACAGAGATATTAATATGAGAGGGTTGAATGGAATTTATGTTGAAACCGAGAAATGATTGAATGGGATTTACGTGTATGTCCATGTCAGAAAAACGTAAAATAAGATAGAAACTTAAAAGAGAATAAAAGCCAAGAAGCCATAAGTGGTGAGGCTGTCAAAAAATACAATAAAACAAAATAAAAAATATTTAACACAAAGAAAAAAAATATGTCCGGGGAATTGGCCACACGGAAACCAGACTGACAATCTGGTGATATTAGGGCTGAGGGGCTGCGCTACCTCTTGAGAATTAGGGACGCTCATAAAGAAGCAGGGAATAGATAAACTGTTGTAAGAAGAATAGAGATGAAATAAGGGGCCCCAGGGGGGCAATTTGGATTGTTTCCTAGCTCCAGAATGGGATTCTGGAGCACGACAGTTAGACTAAGGAGGTATTAAAATAAGTGAGAAAGTTCTGTCGACTACGGAAGGGACAAGGGTCCCTCCGTGATGCGCTAGCTGTCTAAATATTAATGTCTTGTCCAACATTTTGAATGTCTCTTTTGTGAATGGAATCCATGCTGTGTGAGTGAGCTAAAAACAAACTGGTGGGGCCTGTGGATCTGCAAAGTGTGGGTGTCTCTGTATGTATTTCTGCTTGGGTGTGTGTGTGTGTCTTCATGAGGGTGTCAATTTACCTACGTGCGTGGGCCCCAAGATAAGAGAAGTGCTATGGAGCAGAGTGCATTTGGCTAAGTAAAAAGTGATGGGTAAAAATATGGGTATAAAACTAAGGGGAATTTGAAAATCATTGGAAAAAAGGTTGATGCATTAATGATGTTTGTTGAAGTGCAGGAGAAGTTTCAATGCAGAAAAGCGATGAGGTATTGGCTGCAAGCTGATTGGGTGAGGTACATTGGGAAGCGCACGGCTGGCTGCATCTTGGTGCGTTTTGGAGAACATTTTTATTTTAAACTGTAGCCTAAAAGTTGGAAAGAGGTTAGAAGTTTCGAAAAGTTGTTGGAAATTTGGGAGAACATTAAACATCTGTTTGAGGCATTACAAATTGGGAAAACACAAAAAAGGATGTCTTGGTTAAACTAACTCTGTCGCCATATTTAATTTCTATGAATTAAATATGCATATTACAATGTTTTATCTCTGATCAATGCTTTCCTCATTTATTGCCAAATCTGGAACCGGGGTAAGATGGGTTTTCAATAGATATGTAGCAACAGGCCGGTAAACCCATTCTTTAACACTAGTTAAATTCAGTCCATACTTGCTAATAATACCATTTTGTGGAAATAACATAACACAGTTATGTATTTATGTATATATTTTTGTTTGTTTTTTACAGCTGGCTTAAGAAAAGGTTTGAGCACCAGTTAACAGCAGCTGCCAGTGAATTCAGCGCACCTGATGAGCTGTCTTCTCAACGTAGCTACTTTGCCCAATTCTTTGATGACAATCTGTTCCAACATATTGTTGAACAGACAAATCTCTACAGCTGTTAGTTAATTGGCGCCAGCATTAACAGCACTGTGGATGAGATCAAGTCATTTTTTGGCATTAAGCTAATCATGGAAGTGGAGAGAAGGCCATCTATGGATGGTTATTGGGCAGAAGACACACGTTATGCCAAAATAGCCAATGTAATGTCAGTAAAAAGGTTTAAATGCCTCTCACAATTCATCCACTTTCAAAACAATGAGAAATCAGACCCAACCCAAGATCTGCTCTGCAAAGTGACACCAGTGCTGGAGCACATAAGAAAGAAGTGTCTGGAAATTGAGAGTGAGAACAAGTTCTCAATAGATGAAACGATGGTCCCTTACAAGGGAACCAAGGCTGGGTCTCTCCGACAGTATCTCCCGAGCAAACCTCACCATTGGGGCTTCAAGATCTTCGTTCGAGCAGGCGTTTCTGGGATAGTTTATGACTTCCTGACAAACACCAGAAAGAGCACATTGGGCACAGACCAGGGTCCAGCCAAAGAATTTGGAGTTGGAGCCAATGTCATTCAACTCTGCAAGACTATCAAGAACCCATTAGAGTGTGTTGTCTACTTTGACAATTTTTTCACCTCCCTCCCACTCATTGTGCATCTGAAGGAGTCCCTTGGTTTGCGAAGTCTGGGAACCATCCACAAGAACAGGCTTAAAGGATGCACACTTGAAGATGACCGTGCTCTGCTGAGGCAAGGAAGGGGCAGCTATTACTACAGGGTAGATAATGAGGCAGAAGTGGCTATTGTAAAATGGTCTGACAACAAAGCTGTCACCTTAGCTAGCTCCTGTGCTGCAATCAGCCCTCTCAAGGAGGTCAGGCATTTCTCCAGACAGGAGAGAAGAAGAGTTGTTGTTCCTTTTCCAAACATTGTATCACAGTACAATGTCCACATGGGAGGAGTTGACCTTGCTGACATGATGGTGGCCTTGTACCACACTCCTGCAAAGTCCCACCGGTGGTACCTGGGCCTCTTTTGGCAAATGGCTGATATAGCCATTAACAATAGATGGCTTCTGTATTGCCCAGATGTCCAAAGCATTGATGTGCAAAAGCACAAAAAGTTTAAGGTATTCAGGCTGGAGGTTGCAGATGTCCTTATCTACAGTGGAAAGAAGAAGGGAAGGCCTTCCAAAGGGGGTGGGGAGGGGGGGGAGAATGTGCACAGCCCCACTAGATGCATACAAAGGCCAACAACCCCGAGACCCATGGTTGATGTCCGCCATGATCAAGTGGATCACTTTCCAGCTTTCACAGACAAGGGAAGGTGCAGGCTTTGCCCAGTAGGACAGACAACAATCTACTGCACAATATGTGGAGCTCGTCTGTGCATCGTCACCGGGAAAAATCCACGCATTCCATAAAAATTAAATATAGAAAGGAAATAAGGGGAATTGTTCATAGAGTTCCCACTATTATGGAAAACCTGGCTCCATAAAACTTTCTCCAGTATTCAGTTATGTATGCAAAATAAAATTGCTGTGTTGTTTTGTTTTTATGTAATCTTTAGTGCACAAAAAGTAAATTTTTTTCCGTTTTTGTGTCACTTTGTTATGAGATTACTAAAATTGGACTATTGGTAAAAATGAATACAATCAACTTTAAAAGTGCTATGTGTAATGTAAATGACCAAGGAATACACCAATGTATAATTTTTCTTCATCAAATTGAACAGTAATATGTTTATCATTGGGGTTCTGTTTATACCTTAATGGGGCAACGTATCCTGGGAGATACAACTCATAAAATCCAAAATATTGAATATATATAAATTTTGAATGAGGAAATATTTCACTTAGGGTCTAAAGAGATGAGTGATACAATTTAATTATTTTTTGCAACTTATTTTCCACTCCTGCCTGTTTAATTGTTAAGTTCTTTTTGCATTATTTGTATTTGTTCAACGTGGTGTTTATTGATCTTAAGTGCACCTTTTCCTGGGTTATCAGGGGCAAATTAAAGTAGTTTGTGATTACAGATGAATGCAGTATCTCAGATAGAGTTTACTGATATAAAGGATGATGAAGGAGAGAATTGGATCTAGAAGGATTTCATCCTCTTTGGTAAGGTGATAATTGTATTTCATGTCATGATTTACAAAGGCTTGGAAGAGGATTTAAAAGACTATGCTGTAATTTGTGAAATTACAAACCATAGTTTCATAATTGAAAATGATTTTATATTTTTGTTTTACATGGTTTAAAGATGATTCCAGTGTTTTGAGTTGGGGAAAAAAATTACAATGCATGTAAAACATCACCAAGTTAATGTAAGGAATGAAGAAAAAACAATAGCTATAGCTGTAAAATTGATAAGAAAGTGAGTTTATTTAGCTGAATGCAATAATATTATTGTGTGCAGGCTAGGTTTTTTGTTGTTGCTGATCAAAAAGCTGGATCAGACTACTGGATCAGATTCCATGGATTCTCTCTGAAAGGACATGGCGAGCCTGTGCCCCAAGCAGAACTGAACCTCCGTTGAAGAACTCCATTCTTCCCACTGACCTGAACTTCCCAGTGGTAACAACACGAACCACTGAACAAAGAAAAGAAAAAAGAACTGAACTCGCAACATAATTTGACTTGATTGATGACTGAAATATATTATATATAGTCACAGAGGGTGGTGGGGGTAGCTGGGGCTGAGTTCTTCCTGAAGTCCACAACCATCTCCACTATTTTTACAGTGTTTAGCTCCAGGTTGTTCTCCTTGCACTAGGTCACCAGATGGTCAGCTTCCCACCTGTAGCCAGACTCATCACCATCAGAGATAAGTCCGATGAGAGTGTTGTCGTCCGCAAACTTCAGAAGCTTGACAACCGTTGTTTATGTTAAAAAATGGTGCAAAAGGCATTTGTGCAAAAATGCATTCATGTTGAGTTGTGTATTTTTCAAACGATAACACATTGGTAATGCCAGATATGACGCAAATTTGCAAATATGGTGTAGAGTCCAGTTTAGAGTTGAACAGTCTGATGGCAATGGCAAAAAAGCTCTTGCAGATTGGCCCCGTTGATCCCTTTTTCTGTCCTCACCTCTCTCCTTACGTTCCTCCGGTCAGAGGCGCTGCAGCCTCCACACCACACAGAGAGACAGCTGGTCAGAATGCTCTCTATGGTGCTTTTGTAGAAGGTTGTGAGGATGGGCGAGGGCAGTTGGGCTCTCCTCATCCTGCGCAGGAAGTACAAGCACTTCTGTGCCCTCTTCACCAGTGATGTGGTTCTAGCCTGTTCTTTCTGCACCGCGTGCAGAGAACCCTATTGTTTTTCGTCTGTTTTTCCATTATTTATTATTATTAGGGTTCCAAGCCCACAGCGCAGGCGAACGGCTATGCCGTTCCTATTGTTTTTCGTGTTTTTAAATTATTTATTCATTATTATTACGGAACTAAAACGCGTTGTACCTGTGAATCAGGTATGCAAATACAGAATGTGCACCGCTACTCAAACCCAGAAATTCAGACCCCTCAACAACTAGGGGGCGCTATAACAAAGGACAATGCGTTTTGGCCTATAACCACCAAACTACTGGTCCCACACTCAAAAACTTGTTATGACTTTGTTTATTGAATGATTCTGCATCAAAAGGGAATTGGCACACCTTTCATTTCTCAGCTACTTTTCACACTACATGGCTACAAAGGTTAAACCTTTCTTGTTAAACTCCTACATTTTTTGTACGGTCCGCGCAAAACTCCATATATAACCGTGTAATGGACAAAATAAAAAATTTCTAAAAAGCATTACTTTTTTGAAAAGTAATGCTAAAATAAAGGATTGTTAGCAAGCTAGCTCTAAATGTAATTGGTGATTATTCTAAAACCATAACAGATTTGAACATGTCCTTCATAACCCATACTCCAAATAAGATTTTGCATATGTGTCCCACGTTTGAGGATCGTCCATCACTAGGGGGCGCTGTGATGTCTAGAAATCTACTACGCAAGAATAGCTGAATGGATTTTTACAAAACTTTCTTCATCCCCTTCCAGTCATAGCCCTAAACTAAAGCATCAAATATGGTAATGATTGAAACAAGTGGGCGGGGCCTATTTCCAAAAGTGTGAAAAAAAACTTGAAAACTTAAAAAAAAATACCAAAAATCAATTTTGTGGTGTAACGATCATGGATTTTCAGGATGTATTCCTTGAATAAGGTGTAACAATTCTCTCACTGCATGTATTGAGGTTTTTAAAAGTTGCACACTCAGATTTTTTAAACGTTTGTAAAATGGAGGAATCAATGTATTTTCCACAAATATTGTTCAATCCCCCAAAAATGGCCTCTATTTGTAAAGCACATGCAGACTAAACATAGATTTCAGTTTGGTGAAAATCCAGACAATTTTGACTTATTTAGAGGACATTGCAAACCACGTGTAAGACTATAAAGTTTTTTTTTTCTCTGAAACGATTTTTTCAATTTAAAAGTTCACGTAGTTAGATAAAGCACTCTTTGAGATCCACGAATATTTTCAGAATTTTAGAGAAAACAGTAGATTTTTAACGAATTTATGAATTTCATGATCTGTTCACAGCTCTCACCATCCAGAGCTCTGACTATCCAGAGCTGTGAACAGGGTGGCCATTTAGAAAGAGTGAAACCATTTATATATATGATGATATATATATATATATATATATATATATATATGATGATATATATATATATATATGATGATATATATATATATATATATATGATGATATATATATATATATATGATGATATATATATATATATATGATGATATATATATATATATATATATATATATATATATATATATATATATATATATATATATATATACAGTGTGCGATTTGCAAAAAAAAACAGGGGGGGATCATTTCAAGTGTTTTATAAATGAACATAACAAGGTTATGTGGCTGCATGCTGTCTGGCTCGAGACAGCATGTAACCTGTCCTGGGAGGGAGGGTGGAGAAATTGGCTGCTGCTGCTTCTTGTATTGTGATGCTGCCTGCAAATCTTCATCCACCAAAGTCCTTCCTGTAACATTACCATGGCTTTTTGTCCTGTCATCTACTCTTTACCTTTTCTGTACCGAAATATGACAAAATACTTTATTGACGTTCATGCTGTGCTGCCACACGTTCTCATTCATTACTTGGTTAGCTAGCAGCTGCTCTTTCAGGTAACTAGCTAGATCCAGAAGGTTAGACTATTGTTTTTAAACTTGCGCCATCTACTGTCTGGACTCGGGAGTGGGTATTAGTTTACTTTAACCGCTTCGAGCAGAAAACGTATTAAAACAGACAACAAAAAATTAAATTAACAAATGTGAAGGACACAAGACATGTATTTATATTAGGGCTGTCAAATGATTAAAAATTCTAATTTGAATCGATTAATCATATAATGTCGATAGTTAACTTGAGATTAATTGCACATTCATCGCATGTTTTATCCTTTTATTTCTGAAAGTGCAATAGCCTGTTTGGGCATTTTAATATGCAATTTTGCAATAAATGACACTAATAAAATAAATAAAATATTTTTATATTGTTATTTTTCAAGCACTTTTGAGAATTGGAAAGAAACATCCTACTGCTAAATGTTAAACTCTGGACTATGATGGCTAAATGAATAATCATGACGCTGTGATGTTTACACAATGTGTAAATAAATTTGTAAATAAATACCATGCCAATATATTTTTTGCCTCTTAAACAAAGATAGACATGGTATTAGCCATTAATAAAATTTTTACATTTCAATAAAGTCATACGTTTTATTGTTAATTTTTTCACTCTCTCTCACACATCTAATTATGAGCTTTCATGCCAACAAAAATATTTTTTGCTTGCTGTTTATATCCATATTCATAGAGTTTAAGCCTGGAAAAAGGTTTTAAATTTCCAGGTCATTCCAGTCTTACACTTTGCTTGCAACTGGGCCAGGAGCTTAGTACCCTGAATGAGACTGTTTAGCAACTGTTTAATAACTCCAGGTCCTTCGTTTGGCAACGTAATTCTGCCTTAGTTTGTCAAGTACAGAGAAAAGAAATTAATAAGCTTTAATGTACGGTATATGGGTTGGGTTTCTGCAATGTTATCAGCATGTTAAAAACTCATCTTCAGAACCAATGTCTGCTCAAAATGGTGATATGCACCAAGTAATCTACTTTCAGCAGTTATCACCGGTTATTGCAGCCGTAAACTGCAGAAAATACGTGCAGAGTTGCTCTGTCTGCCTTTACTACCGTCGGCTTCTATGGCTGAGGGATATTTCAGCTGGATACAAAGTGTCTGGTGCAGGCAGGTTTCTTAATAACCACTGTTTCGTCACTTATTTTAGAGCCCAATTAAGCGATTTCACTTTCAGAAACGTGCCCAAAAAAAACGCAACCCGTGAAATTTACAAGCGCCTTTAGAAAAAAAACAAGCCCAAAGTCCCATGAAATAAACAGTCTGTGCAACAGTGAGCGCGGGTCTGTTTTGCTACAGTCTCTAGCGCTTTTGAAACTATGGAAAGCGCCAAAGATAAAAGAAACACAGTCCGGAGAGCACGGTGGGTAAAAAACTTTTGGGAACGGTGTGTGTGTTTTGACGCGCAATTAACGGCGGCAAAAAAAATGTCGGCGTTGTGGTCTAACGCGTTAATAACGTGTTAAAACTGAGAGCCCTAATTTATATACATTTTTAAATTCAGACCAGAGGGAAGGGGGGAGATGTATCCCCCCCAGGGATAAAACATGAATGACAAGAGGGGGGGACGTCACAAACAGAGGGGGGGTAAATCTCCCCCATCCCCCCTCGGCAAATCGCACCCAGTATATATATATATATATATATATATATATATATATATATATAACATGAATAGAACATTTTCTGTGATACATCGCAAAGACATTTACCACATAAGCCCAAACAAATTCATAACATGAGACTACACTTTAGGACCATAATCATATAATCATTTAAAATAAAAATTTCTTACCATGAAACGTAACATATTTCACAAACGTAAATTTTATTTAACTTCATTCACTAGAAAATGCAGCACATTCATTTCTCCTTGTTTTTAGCTCTTTACAAAGTTTAAATTGCTTACAGTCTAAATGCAGCTGTAGTTTGCAAGTTCCTTTCATTAACATTTCATTTGCAGAACAATACTGTAAAACATAGCAGAGACACCATAAAGGTCAAAACCAATTGAGCTTTTTGGGGTGTCTCAATGCATGATTAGGTAACAATCACCTGTCAAGCAGGTATTTACCTCCTCTCAATGCATGAATAGGTAGAAACATCGACTGCCCAGCCTTCTATTCTTCTGCCATTAACATTCAAATGAACAGCTGAAACTATCGAGAGCCACAGCATTCATGTTATTTAAATAATTGTAATGTAATGAGTACCACCGACTTCTGCTGCCCAGAGATGACTGCCCTGAAAAGTCCAATGCATTGCACAGGGAAGGACTGTCTCGGAAAATCATGTGTGCAATGCACTAAATGCAATTTGTTCCTGTGCTTGCAGAGTGAACACAACTGCTTTGCAGCATTTCACGAAGGCCAGTTCAGGAAGGACAGATTGCTTTTTGCAGAACCATGTTCAGGGCCTGAGGTACACACCTGTTTGCATCTTTGAAACCGTCAGTGATGACCAGTAGGGGTGTTTTAGATATGCAGATTGCTTTTTTGCAGAGGTTTTCCATTACTTTGCTATACAGTTGGGTAGCCATCCTAGTTGCCTGAAATACTCCCTTCTTATTGGTTTTTTGTTGTATGCCCCAACTGATTTTATGTTTCAACCCAACCGTGTCTTTATTGTGTCATTTGGGAATATAGTGTCATGTTTTGTTATTGAACCCGAACACAACCACAACAGAGTAAAGTTTAACAGTTTATTGAAATTTGTGGATAGTGGAGGAAGGAACCAAGAGTCTGTACTGAGCTGAAACAGGAGGATGGTGAAGGCAGGAACTGGCAAGCAGGTTGGAACCAGAGCATGGAGGCAGCAGAACCAGAAGCACAGCAGAATGGAGACTTGGAACCAGGCTTGACCAGCAGCACGACAGAACGGAGACTTGGAACTAGGCTGGGCCAGCAGCACGACAGAATGGAGACTTGGAACCAGGTTGGACTCACAGCACAACAGAATGTAGACTTGAAACCAGAAGTACAGCAGGCTGGCGGAGAATCGAGCAACTTCGGACTGAATGAGGCTGGATGAGGTGAGCAGCAGAAACAGAGGTAAGCAGGAAAACAGAACAAACGGACGAGGAATGACAGACTGCAGTGATCTTAAGTAGTGAGGCTGACAGGTGTGCTGAATGCTGGCTGATTAGTAGCTGACAGGTGTGGATGATTACTGAACTGGAGACTGGAGCTGTATGGAAGGTGGCAAGTGTCTTGAGTCTGTGCATGATGCAGCAGACAGGCTGAATGATGACATATAGACCCAGTGTCCTCATATGGGCACATAGCTTTTTTAGATAACTACTCAATGTAGAAAGCTGAATTTCTTTGTATATAGTAATGGGGGTTTTTAATCCCAAATTGCAAATAAAACAATTAAATGCAGAGATTATGTAATTGCCCTCATATGATGACATCATTTTTTTTCAAAAAACTATTTGTTTTATCATGACAGAGTTTAGTTATTAAACTTATTAGGTCCTACTAATCCGCATGTAACTTGGAAATTAAATAAACAAACACATAATAAAAGCTTGGGTCTCAGGAAGTTAAAGCACTTATTAAATATTTATAAGACACAAAGTTATCTGTGAGGACTAAGTGTGTATCTGTGTGTGAGTGTATAAGTATGTATATAATTTAGTTGTCTTGAGATTCAAAGATATACAGGAAAATGACTTTCTGAATTACATCTCCGTCCAGTTGATGGCAGTAATGCACAGTTTGTAAACTGCCTTGAAAAAAAACACCGTAGAAGAAGAAGAAGACGAAGAACACTTTTGACTTTTACCAAAACTTTATTAACAAGAGTTCAAACAATTAAGCAATTTAGTTATAAACAAGTGTCATTCATTTTAAATACTTAAATTAGAGGCTTTTTAAATTGAAGTTCTCCTCTTTCAGACACTTCACATAAATCTTGTTAAAACCCCACAACTGCATAAAAAATGTTCTGTGTAGCTCTGTGAAAGTGAAACTCAAGCCTAATCCTGGCTTTATTGTTGCACTTCCACAGAGCCACAGTGTCAAGGTGAGGTCCCTCCTGCAGTCTGTCTCTACGGGACAAATAAATAGCCATCTTTGCCTCACTGATTAAAAAGTTTAAAAGTCTAGCCTTTGGCTTATTAGTTTTATTTTGGCACACTCCTCCAATAAATAAATAAGTAGTAAAAACTGTGCCAAAAAGACTAAAAACATTTGTTAAAAGGCTAAAAATGGTCTTTAGTCTTATGCAGTCCATAAAACATGAAAAACAATTTCAGACAGACTGCAGAAATGACACTCGTTTTAAACACCCCGATTAATAATGGATAAAAACGAGTTTGTTGCGATAGCACAGGGGTGCCCAGAGGAAAACTTTTTTGCTCAGGATAGTCTTTTCTTAAACTCTCAAGACAGTACGGAGATCTCAATTGAATATCTTTATGAGATTTCTTCAATCTGAATTGTGTATCTTTTTGAGATCCCCTCAATCTGAATTATTGCTCCTAAACCCCCCCTTAGGAGCAAAATTGAGATATTGTGAGAATGACTTTTTGAGACTTGTAGGAGAAATGATAGTCATAGATAAGATCTCATCATTGCATCTTTTTTTATTTCATTAATGTCTTGCTTATTGCTCCTAAAAAGCCAGTTGGAGCACTAAAGAGTTAAAATACAGATCTCAATTGCCTGTCTTCTTGAGATCACCTCAATCTGAATTATTGCTCCTAAATCACACCTTGGAGAAAAACTGAGATCATAGGAGATCTCAGGATTCCATCTTTATGATCTCATTCATGTCTTACTTATTGCTCCTAAAAAGCCAAGAGGAGCACTAAAGAGTTGTAAGACGGAGCTCAATTGCTTCTCTTCTTGAGATCACCTCAATCTGAATTATTGCTCCTAAACCCCTCCCCTTAGGAGAAAAACTGAGATAAAGTCAGAATGACTTTGAGACTAAGGTAAGAGAAAATTGAGATTAAAATGGAAGAAATAAGAAACAACTGTGAATGAACTGCAGCCTCATTTATTTTGCATTAATTCAACACGCATACCAGTGTGCATACCATTTTACAAGAGTGAACCAGGCCATACATTGTAAAAGTGACAGCAATCACATTATCACTGTCACGATTTGTCTACGGATAAACTCAGAACCACACACACGGGACTAAAATTGAGAGTCTTTATTGCAAGGTTGATGATGGAGGTTTGATGAGGCCAGAGGAGCAGGTAACACAGAACCGGAGTGAAGGTGATGGCAGGAGCTGACGGCCCGGCGTGAAAGAGAGTCACGACTTTTCAGGCAGCCGGGAATGCTCAGTTCTGCTCGGCTAGCAGCCCCGTAGCCACGACAGGTTAGCAGTTCGTTGCAGACACCAGGACACAGAGCTGAGCTTCTCCAGGGCGGCTAGTCAGGTTAGCAGAACTTGAGAGACACCAGGGCACAGAGCAGAGCCTTTCCAGGATGGCTAGTCCAGTTAGCAGTTCTCTTAAACAAGAAAAACAAATCTTCCCAGGCAAAAACGGGGACTGGCATGGAGAGGTGTGGAATGATGACGGACCGACAAGGAGTGACAGCAGAGTGAGGCTTAAGTAGGGAGGCTGGCAGGTGAAGTGAGTCTGGCTAATTAGTGGCTGGCAGGTGTGACTAACTGCAGAGGAGGTGAAGTGAAGATGACAGAAAATAACTAATGATAATGAAAACTAACAACAAATAAAGTCAAACCAAACCCACATGAGATGAAAAATAAAAATAACTGAAAAATAAAGTCGAACCAAAACTCAACCATGACAATCCCAATTGAAAACCACTGGTGTAACAACATGTCAATAAACGGTGAAAAAATTCACAACTGCTGAACAAGAGGGCACACTGGTGAACAAGGGGCTGTTGTAAACATTATGCCTGTAAAGCCAGTCACTGTACTGACCTGTGACGGCATTTATTTATGAGGCCCTTTTTAAGCTTGGCCTCCTCTACTTTTTTCCAGTTCTCCATCGTTGCGCACCGCCTCACATAGGCTGCAAAAAAAAAAAAAACGGAGAAAAGAGACTTAAATTAGTTTGATATTTTCCTAGCATATTTTAATACATTATTATGTTCATTCAACTATCTGTAAAATGACATTTCTATATAGCAATGGTTCCATCTAAGTGTATAATGTTTTTGATTATTAACATAAGAGGAAATAATGACTAGTGGCAAAGAAAACATTTAATATTAGGAATATTAAATGATGAAATAAATTGATTTTAAAAGATATGGCAAAGAAACACTCAGCTATGCATGACACAAGTACAGGAAATTTTTGATCCATCTTGTGCATTTGAATGGGTTTGCAGTGCCAGTGTATCAAAGGGTTAAAATAAAGGACTGTTTATATCCATCTTAGCCTTCCTGTGCATCTCTCAACACACCAGGAGCTACATTCAGTATCATTCAATTTCTTATTTGACATTTACGGTGGCCGACAAGGGTCAAACGGACAGCAACGGCCCAATACGTCTCAGTTTGAGTTTGTGATTTTGCATCGTTTCTGTACTTGAAGCTGTTTTCTCAAACACAAGTCTAAACGAGGTACAAAACAAGGAACGTGTTGCAAATGAAAAAACGCATCATCAAAAATGCATCATCATCAAGCGCACTGCAAATGGAGAAACGATCTGTAAACCGAGAAACGATCTGCAAACGAAAAACGCTGCATGCTCCAAACCTGCAGGGGGAGCCCTCAGCGTAACAGCTCAATAGAGAGACACACGGGATGGAGAGAGACAGAACAGTTGACTAAATCACAACAGTGTATGAAAATACAGCAGGAACGGTAATATGACTTTTACTTGATTTTATATATATATGTATATACATGTTTGCATGTAGAATAGCCTGCTTGATATAAAACACCTGTTTTAATAATACATTAAAAAGCCCTCTTATCACAGTCTCCCATACCTATATAAAGCAGGCTAATCTACATGCAAACATATATAAACATATATATAAAATCAAGTAAAAGTCATATTACCGTTCCTGCTGTACAGTGGAAACCGCTTATAGTGATCACGTTGGTCCGGAGTCAATATGATCACAATAAGCAGTTGATTACTATAACTGAATTTTTATTGTTTCACTTAAGTTTTTATGCAGAACATCATCTAAATGCCATTTGTATCGTTTTTCAATGAGAAAAATGGAAACAGACAGCTTCAGCATTGACTGAATTTTATTCTGATTTTAAACTCAGTCGTTTCAAATGCTTCTTTTGAGAAGCATCATGCAAGTTTAATTACTTTTGCCTAACACCAAGTTCACTTCTTTTTCAAAACCATGTAAAAGGTCAAAGTTTTTAAAACCAACATGCAGGAGACCAGTCTTTAAAATGTGAACTGCATTCCTCAGCTCTGGATGGGACACCTGCGCTGTGTCCTGCTGCGAGTAAAAAATAAAATACACATAGTTTTAAAATAGTTTTTGCATGTTTTCATTCATAAAATTCCCAAAAATGAAACTATAAGTGGATTTCTTGATCACTATAACCAAAATTTTTAAATAGCATTTGTATAGAAATGATTCTGTCCTCTGGATCCTAAAGCAGCTGATTACTATATCCGTGATCACTATAAGCGGTTCCTGCTGTATTTTCATACACCGTTGTGATTTAAACAGCTGTTCTGTCTCTCTCCATCCCGTGTGTCTCTCTATTGAGCTGTTACGCTGAGGGCTCCCCCTGCAGGTTTGGAGCATGCAGCGTTTTTCGTTTGCAGATCGTTTCTCGGTTTACAGATCGTTTCTCCATTTGCAGTGCGTTTGATGATGATGCATTTTTGATGATGCGTTTTTTCATTTGCACCACGTTCCTCGTTTTATGCCTCGTTTAGACTTGTGTTTGATTTTGTGATTTTGCATCGTTTCTGTACTTGAAGCTGTTTTCTCAAACTGAGACGTATTGGGCCGTCGCTGTCCGTTTGACCCTTGTCGGCCACTGTAGACTTTCATAATCTAATCATATTAAAAATATATTTACTCAAAAAAAAACAACAATCAAGTAACTAGTGTACAACAAATCAAGCAGGCAAAATAATAGAAAGTAGCTAGAACATTGCAGTCATTACACCAGAAAAACTACTCACTCAGAATTCCATCAACTTTGCTTTGGTCAAGCAGCTGCTTCCCCTCTGGTATCTTGCCATGTCGTCCGAAAGCCACTGCATTGGTGCACTCCTCTGCGGTGAAGAAGTGTTCAAAAAGGAGATGAAAAAGTCGAAAGCTGTCATGGTCACATTGGTGCATTATGGAGGCAAGCTTGAAGGATGACAGGAACAGGCCACTATTGGGAAAGAGCTCCTGAAGAGCCTTCTGTGACGGGTGGATCAAGGCTGCAGGGCTCTCCTGGTACAGAGCAACATTTTTAAGAAATCCTCGAGCCACTCTGTCTTCTGGCTCTGAAAAACAAAAAGGATAAAAGTGTTGATGTACAGCTCTTAATGACAGTATACACCCTTGGTTATCAAAAGGTACTATTAACCACAATAGAGTTAACATTATAGACTTACTTATGCTGCAGAGAATGTCCTCCATCCTCTTCTTCTCTTTTTCAAGTTTTCTGAACTCTGGACCACACCTCTGACATGGCTGCCAGGACCTTCTGTCACTGTGCTACATCCTCAATGGGTTCTCCATATTCACTTTGAGGGCTTCTATCAACTATCAGGGTGCTTGCACAAGAAGATGAACTTGTGCTCAGATTTTCATCTGTCTCAGGGCGAGAAGTCTGAACTAGCATCATCTTGGTTGTGGAAGGAATCAGAATATTGGTTGAACTGTGTGCCTGCAACTCACATTGCACTGGCGAATCCACATTGAGGTGGAGTGGCTTAGGCCGTTTCGGAGGGTACAGGGTAGTGTACTGTTTGAGGGTGTGAGGAGATGGCAGAGCGTGGCCTTGGGAAGGAGGCGAAGGCAGAACGTGGCCTTGGGAAGGAGGCGATGGCAGAGCGTGGCCTTGGGAAGGAGGCCCCTGGAAAGGAGGCGATGGCAAAAAGTGGGCGCTGACGTTTGTTGAAGAGTGGACATCAGTCAGCTTGGGGGAGGAGTGCTGGCAATAATATACATCTGCAGGGATATTCTTTCTTATGTCCTTTTTGGGTTTTTTTGCATGCCTGTATTTGGCCCAATATAATTCACAGTGACACTGTAAAATCTCCCATCACTCCATCTGGCTAGGACCCTTTCTCCTGGCCTCAAGACATCCAACTGTCTAATGGGGCTGTCATTTGCATCCAGAATGTCACATGTTTTGAAGATTTTGGCAGTGTAGCCATCCTCAAAAGTGACAAATGCAAAGTGACCTAAAATAAACCAAAACCCATGTCACAGTTAACATGTCATATTTCACAACAATACATTTCAAAAGAACACAAGATATGTCCTATAATATCGATATAAATCCTGCTTTTATATTGAGTTTTCATTTACATAACTTTTTTAAACTTAAAGATTTCAGATTTATTTATGGTTAGCCCTCTGAGATGAGCAGCCAACTTGTTTCCAATGCACATACTGTACACTGAGAGAAGAAGAGAGGGGAAGAGGAGAGGAAGAGAGGTGTGGAGTGAAGGAGAGGAGAACAGAAGGAGAGAGAAAAAAGATTTAGTGAGTTAAGAGACAGTGGTAAGAGTATACTGTATTACACTATACACGAGTATACTGTAACTATACACTGTGCTACAATTCTCACAGTTACACTCAAGTGAATCCACAAATGTTCTCTGTGGTGGCTATGATTTGAATTGTTTTTTGAGCTTGTTTGGCATTTGTTGACTCATTAAATACAAGTAGTTACTTGTGTTTGTTATATGATAAACATTTAGTAATGTGCATTTCACAATATGTAGTGTATTAGCCCGGGAACAGTAAATCTATATCTATTATAGTATTATTTATTTGTTGGTATTTGTTGTGGCCATTGCCCCCCCCCCCCAATAATAATCTTCTGGTGCCGCCGCTGCTTGACAGTGAATTAAGACACATCTTGAGTCTAGCAGCTAAATTTATATTATTATATATTAAATATATACTCTAATTGATTGTGCAATTTTTAAAGTGTGAAAAGGTGTTGATACAATTTTAAGGATTTCTAACAAGACAATTTAATGTTTCTGTGGAAAGACCATAGTAGACTCAAACTAGAAAAATTTCTGAAGAAATTTAGCAAGGCGCCTGCCACTTGGTGCGTACCGTACCGTCAGAAATAGCAACAGGAAGCCACACTGCGAATTTCAGCTTCCTACGGTCTTCACAGCCCCCGCAACGGCCGTTGAAAGGTGCCATGTTAAGTCAATGGACCTCCTAGGAGCCTCTTGCTAGCAGCGTTGTCATGGAGACTCACTGACAGCTGCAGCCCTCTCTCTGTCTGTAAAGGCAGAAGAACTCTGGCTAAGCAGCAGTTGGTAGGACCTTCCTAAAGCTATTTCCGTTAGCAACATGCTAACGGTTAGCCGCTAGCATGGCTGTGTTCAGTATCACCGGGTGATGTTACTCTGTTAGTTTGGTTGAAATCCTGTACTGAGAAGTGCCTAAAAAGGGAGAAAATGCTAAAATTCACCAAATCTGTCAAGCAGAAGTTTGTACAGGCTTCCTAGAGCTACTTCCGGTTAGCAACATGCTAACCGTTAGCCGCTAACATGGTTGTGTTTGGTATCACTGGGTGAGTGTACTCTGTTAGTTTGGTCCAAATCCTGTACTGGGATGAGCCTTAAATAGGGAGAAAAAATGTTGTTTATAACGTTGCCATGGTAACTGAAAATGGCGGGTGGTACAAAAAAATACTTCATGGGATCAGCACATATGTTTTGATATACACACTGTGGGGATTATAATACAAAAATCTTAGTCTCCCACGCCGGGTTTCGATCCCACGACCTCTTGCATGCAACGCCTGCACTTTCCGTCTGCGCTATACTGTAGCGCCATATATGGGCATGCAGTATTGGGACCATAAGGGGTTTGGTCCCCCATTGAAAAGCATTGGATGTTTGACACCTGATAGCTTGGAGATGCTTTATGCCACGTAGCCCAAATTTCTTGTGGAGCTTTCTCTCTAAAGTAAGAACAGACTCTGTGAAGCAGAAGATGGTGAGACCTTTCTAGAGCTACTTCCGGTTAGCAACATGCTAACAGTTAGCCGCTAAGATGGTTGTGTTCAGTATGACCAGGTGATTGTACTCTGTCAGTTTGGTCCAAATCCTGTACTGGGAAGTGCCTCAAATAGGGGTGCCAATACTTAATGTCACCAAACGTGACCAAAGTTCATTGGTCAGATTGGCCTCCTTTAGCAACTCAGCCTCACCACATCTGGGCCCAGAACTCAACATTTGACCAAAATAGTGTGTAGTGCCATTTCCCACATGTGGGTGGTGCTGTATTGGCCAAGTGGGTCGTGTCTAGGCATCATGCCAGGTCCTGTTGGAAGCAAAGACCCAATAGGAAAGCATGTAAAATCCAAAATGGGACAGTAAACTGACACATGGCTGAAAGTCACATGAAAATTTGAAAATGTTAAGAGGAAGTGACTGTGCGAATTTCAGATATCTACATTAATCACAGCCGCTGCAGCTGGCGTCGAAAGTTGCCATTCTATCTCAATGGAACGTCTCCCACTGGCCCTCAGAGTTCCGTCGTCATGGAAACTCACTGACACAGCTGCAGCGGGCCAGTCTAAAAAAGTGCAGACACTTGGTGTCCAAGTCTGCCTATTGGATTATAATGGAGAACTTTGCCTCGAACAACGCACGATTTCTCCAGAACCGTAAATGGTAAAGACGTAATTTTTTCTGTGTTTATTTCGTAAAGGATAGGGGAAGAAGACTTGCTATCGGTTTTTGCTGGAAGAAGTTTAATAAAGGCGTAAAAAATTATGATCTAAAGGACATTTTTATGAAATTTCAGAAATCCTCTGAAAATGATCCCGAACAAATCGCTCTGGCTAAAAAAGCATAAGAGATATCAAAATAATTCTTTCACTGTGAGTATCAGCAGGCTTTTGATGACCATGTAGCTCATTTTTATATTGTTAATAAAATCGGTGTAGGCACAGCGACGATGTAAAAAAGTGGATGATGTGGGAAAATGCAGCTCCAAAGCGATTTCAGGATTTTGCACATTCGCTACTCCCGAACAAATTGTTCCTGTGGAAAAACCGTAACAGTTATCCACAAAATTCATTTTTCTTGAGTGCCAGAAGGGTTGGGACATTCATGTGTGAAAGTCTCATGTCTGTACATAAAACGGTTTAGGAGTAGCGACGATGCGAAAACATGTGATGTTTTGGATTTTTAGACGTCATTTTTCAAAACCGCTCCATAGGAAATGAATGGGGGAGGTTTCGGGTTTGTGTCGGTCTGAGGTGATTTGCGAAAAATCTATAAATGCCACACCAATGAGGGTTACATTTCCCGAATCCTGACAAAAATATCTACGTTTTGATGTATAATTTGTCTACGTAGAGTGAAAATTGAGCGAGAAAGGTCAAGTTGTTCGGAGTTTTGAAATCTTTAAAAAAGCTAGAGTGGCCCACTCTAGCGGTTGGAGAATTCCGTCATTGACTTTCATTGTAAACGATGATTTCGCTGATTTTCGGACATGAGCTTTGAGGAGTAACTGTGAGGAGACGATAAAAGATATCCGCATCCCGTTTTCACTTCTGAGTAGTTCACAGATTTATCTACAAACTGGAAGTTAAACGGTGTTCGTAGGTGAAAGCATGATGACACGGTACAGCGTTGAAAATGGTCATTTGGAGGCTTTTTTGAGTTTTTCTTTCTACCCGATAACATTGATCCCTATGGGATTTTTGGGGGTGGTTTTTCGTTAATTTTGTTGCCATGGTAACTCAAAATGGCGGGTGGTACAAAAAAATACTTCATGGGATCAGCACACATGTTTTAATATACACAATGTGGGGATTGTAATACAAAACTCTTAGTCTCCCACGCCAGGAATCGATCCCACGACCTCTTGCATGGTAAGCCTGCACTCTCCCTCTGAGCCATACTGTAGCTCCATATATGGGCATGTATTATTGGGACCATAATGGGTTTGGTCCTCCATTGAAAAGCATTGGATGTTTGACACCTCATAGCTTGGAGATGCTTTATGCCACGTAGCCCAAATTTTTTGTGGAGCTTTCTCTCTAAATGAAGAACAGACTCTGTGAAGCAGAAGTTGGTGAGACCTTCCTAGAGCTACTTCCGGTTAGCAACATGCTAACCGTTAGCCGCTAACATGGTTGTGTTTGGTATCACTGGGTGAGTGTACTCTGTTAGTTTGGTCCAAATCCTGTACTGGGAAGTGCCTCAAATAGGGGTGCCAATACTTTATGTCACCAAACGTGACCAAAGTTCATGGGACAGATTGGCCTCCTTTAGCAACTCAGCCTCACCACATCTGGGCATAGAACTCAACATTTGACCAAAATTGTCAGTAGCGCCATTTCCCACAGGTTGGTGGTGCTGTATTGGCCAATTGGGTTGTGTCTGGTTATCATGCCAGGTCCTGTTGGAAGCAAAGTTCCAATAGGAAAGCATGTGAAATCCCAAATGGGACAGAAAACTGACACATTGCTGAAAGTCACATGAAAATTTTAAAATGTTAAGAGGAAGTGACTGTGTGAATTTCAGATTTCTACATTAATCACAGCCGCTGCAGTGAGCGATGAAAGTTGCCATTGTATCTCAATGGAGCTTCTCTCTCTGGCCCTCAGAGTTCCGTTGTCATGGAGACTCACTGACACAGCTGCAGCGGGCGAGTCTACCGAAGTGCAGAGACTTTGCTCACAATAAGTCCCATTGGATTATAATGGAGAACTTTGCCCCGAACAGCGCTTCATATCTCCTGATCTATAAATGGTAGAGACGTAATTTTTTCAGCGTTTATTTCCTAACGGATAGGGGAAGAAGGAAAGCTATCGTTTTTTGCTGGAAAAAGTTTAATAAAGGCGTAAAAAATTATGATCTAAATGGGATTTTTATGGATTTTCAGAAATCCTCTTAAAACGGTTCCGAACAAATCGCTGTAGCTCAAAAAGTATAAGAGATATCAAAATAATTCTTTCACCATGAGTATCAGCAGGCTTTTGAGGACCATGAAGCTCATTTTTATGTTTGTACAAAAATCGGTGTAGACACAGCGACGATGTAAAAAAGTGTTTGATGTGGGAAAATGCAGCTCCAAAGCGTTTTTAGGATTTTGCACATTCGCTACTCCCGAACAAATTGTTCCTGCGGAAAAACCGTAACAGTTATCCACAAAATTCCTTTTTCTTGAGTGCCAGAAGGGTTGGGACATTCATGTGTAAAAGTCTCATGTCTGTACATAAAACGGTTTAGGAGTAGCGACGATGCGAAAACATGGGATGTTTTGGATTTTCAAACGTCATTTTTCAAAACCGCTCCATAGGAAATGAATGGAGGAGGTTTCGGGTTTGTGTCGGTCTGAGGTGATTTGCGAAAAATCTATAAATGCCACACCAATGAGGGTTACATTTCCCGTAGCCTGACAAAAATACCTACGTTTTGATGTATAATTTGTCTACGTAGAGTGAAAATTGAGCGAGAAAGGTCAAGTTGTTCGGAGTTTTGAAATCTTTAAAAAAGCTAGAGTGGGCCACTCTAGCGGTTGGAGAATTCCGTCATTGACTTTCATTGTAAACGATGATTTTGCTGATTTTCGGACATGAGCTTTGAGGAGTAACTGGGAAGAGACGATAAAAGATATCCACATCCCGTTTTCACTTCTGAGTAGTTCACAGACATATCTACAAACTGGAAGTTAAACGGTGTTCATAGGTGAAAGCATGGCGACGCAGTACAGCTTTGAAAATGGTCCTTTTGAGGGTTTTTTGAGGCTTTCTTTCTACCCGACTCCATTGTTTAATATGGGTTTTTTGGGGGGTGGTTTATCACTTATTGCGTTGCCATGGTAACTCGAAACCCCAATAAAAGTAGTAGCACACTATTCCCGACCGAGCCGCACGTTTTGGTACCTATATCGTGGGGGTGCACGCTACGGTTCGGGCCGCATTAATCGTGGAATAATAAAGAATAATATTAATATAGAGTCCGTTTAGAGGTGAATAGTAATAGGTGCCTCCATGCATTTGCATTGGGAGGCAGTGCTGTGCTTCGCACAGCACTGCCTCCTCATTGCAAATGCTATGGCAGGCGCCTAATTATTATTCAAGTAGTTTATACTGTATACAGTTTAGCATGTAGGGGATCTTTAAAAATCAGCTATTCTACTTATACTTTCCTTTAACTACCAATTGATAAGTTAAAAGTAAAAAATAACAGTAAGTAAATTAACAATAACTGACCAGCTGCCTCCTCTTCCTCTTCAGTTCCCAGCTGTACATGATCTTTCATTTTGGTTGAAGGTAACCTCTGTCTTTTTGATTTGGATCCAGATGTCATTCTGTAAATGGCAGTTTAAAAAGCATGATGTTAGCAATCTAATACTTTCATATATTACATACAAGATAAGAAATCCAAGACAAACCAAACCCTCTAGGCTTCATGGCCAAATGATCCCATCTCGATATTGAACCCAAATATCTCGATATTGATATGACTATGATTTCATGCAAAGTGCAACAACAGTGAAAATTACACACACTCAAACACTTATATACATATACATACATTTACGTATATATATAGTCAGTCCATATTGGGCTTATTAAACTAAACATGTCTTCTTCAGATCATGTTTCTTCAAATAACTAAACTGTCTTTACTCATCAATAAAAGACTTCTAGATGTCGTGTGCTGTTGAACGTAACCGCTGTGAACTAGGGTTTAATCCCGGGAGACGGGATTCCCAGGAAATCTGATCAAAACTATTTCCCGATTCCCAGGAAATGTTATGACGAGAAACGGGAAATGAAAGTAAAAAAATAATAATCCAGTGCGCTCCTATTGGAGCGCGCTCAGTGCGCGTCTATTGTTGTCTTACGTTGCATTCAGTAGCCTACCGCTGTACAGCCTAAGGAGGATGTCTACTGCCAGCTTTGTATGGGAGCATTTTAAAAAGGTTGAAAATGAAAACGCAAAGTGCATGTTGTGTGACCGGATTGTCAGGTGTTCTGGGGGGTCGACAAGTGGATTGCGCAGACATTTAGAATCTCAGCATAGGAATGTTCCTGAAGAAAGCCCATCAACAAAACGTCTGTGGTAGATTACAGGAGACCTTTTATTCCACAAGGAGAAGGTTTATTTCCAGACACAAACACCGTACAGCTCCACAACAGGCTCTTTTTCTCTTTCGGCTCTCTTCCTACTACCGCTCACTCTTCTTCTTCGGTCAATAACATTCTCAAACGGTAACAGCGCTTCCTAGTGGTCATGTATGTATTACACTACATTTTTCACAGTTACTACAATGTCTGAAAACGCTAGATGGCTACTTTAGCAAAGCTAGCAAGTCGCTAGGTGAAATACTAGCGGAGATGGCAACTTTTGATGGATTTACGTTTAATAGTATGGCAAAATGCGACTATCTCAGATCAGCACTTAAGAGAGATGGACATATTCTTCCCAAGAATCCCTCTGAAATCTCCCAACAGAGGTTTTGCCAATGAACAAAAAAACAAACTGGTCATATGCGTTTTTCTTTGATGCGTTTTTCCCGGGATTCCCGGGAAATGCGTCGTCTTTTCCCGGGATTTGATACATCTCATTTTCGGGAAAAATATTAAACCCTACTGTGAACCAATCATAAACTGACGTCTTATTGATCTGATTCACCGGCTTTCTTACCGTCACCGCTGTTAATGACCATGGTGAAGTTAGTTTCAGGTTGGTTAGTCAGACATAGTCGCGTAGATTCAGCAGTGTCGAATATCCAACCTGAAACTAACTTCACCATGGACACAAGCTTTTATACAGAACAGAGAAATGTATTATATTTTTTTCAGCGTGAAAAATGAAATACATTGCGTGGCGGGAGTGCGTGACAAAAAGACAGAAAACTGGTGACGCAGCAGAGTCTCTACTTTCATATGACACCTTGTTTGTGTGGTTGGCATCATTTTGATATGCTACATGTTAGCTTACTAGCTTCCTAATGATCGTCTATGCAGCACGCATCTCACGCAGCCCTTTGTACAGTGGGCGCTCTTACTTAAAAGGTTAATTTATATGGACATTTTCACAAACACAACATTGATACCAATTTCCAAGTGTGATGTTGATATATGACAACTACTGACAACTATAATTCCTGCTGCAGTTCGTGTTAACAGAGCAGCAGGAAGAGTGATCAGAGTTATTAATAATTTTAGTCTTAACAGTGGTGAAAGTAAGCCGGTAAGGTCCTGTACCGCGTACATAGGAGGGGAGAGGAGGGGGTGGAGCTGCTGCATGGCTGCACGCAGGATCATAAAACAGTTCTGCTATCCAGATGCAGTTTAAAACGCCACTTGGTCTGTTTATAAGTTTTGTTTTTATTAATTCTGCTTTTTTTAACTACATGCACCGTATTTCTGTGCCTCAGCGATTGCTCCTTTTCCCCCCTCCTTTTCCTCGGAGCAGGTACTTTTATCACCGTTCACCATTCAAAACGTGACTTACTGTTTAATGTCCTCACATCGGTAGCAATGTGTGCCAGTTAAAGTCAATAGGAGAGTTGGTAGCTGTGTTTCATGCTCTTGTATGTTTACATAGAATCAGTGGCGCTTTGGTGGGCTGCTGCCTTGCGCTTTAATTCAGGTGCGCACTTTTAAGGGTCATTTTAAAGAACTTGTAACATCAGGGGCTTCATCTCAGACCTGTCAGTACCCCTGTTCCCTTTATAGGAGCCCTTTACAGTATTTATGCATTTTCCCCACTGTTTATCCCTCGCACGCAGCGCACGGGGGTAAAATCCGCCCACCGCACCGCCCACAGCGCACTGACGAGAGCAATAGAGATTTGACTTGTCAGCGCGGCGACTGACAGAGAAACCTGTCGCTGTGAAAATTGATGATAATGTTATAAACTGTAATAGTCAAGAAATGTATTGAGCTGAAAGACGCAGCGTGAACCTCTGTGAGCTTCAGTGTTGCTGCTGAGGGGAAAATGTAGACCATAAAGGCTTGATGAAACTCAGCCTGAATCACCAATCAGGTTATAGATTTACAATGATAAACAACTTATAGATGAATATGTAACTGTGTAATAATTTGGTTAATACCTTAAAACTACTTATTTTAATCAGTATTATTTGAACAATTGTGTATTTTTTTATGTTTTAATCCATTAACTGAACAATAAAGTATTAATACGTCTCTTTCTCTTTTTAACAAAAGTAATACATGTCTACTTCAATGTCTGGTGGGATAAAAATGAGATGGAGTTGACTCCACCGGCTCTTCCAGGGTCTGGTTAGCCCCGCCCCCAAGCAAGCCCCGCCCCCAAATTAGCATAATCTCACTCTTAACTTTTGATAAAAGTTGAGAGGTCTGGAGACTTATTTAATATCATTTAGAGATCTCTTCTTTTGATCAGAGTAAGACACTCTGGTTGTTTATTCTGAGGTCACTATGAGAAAACTGAGACATATTTGAGAAAAATAATGAGATCTTGGGAGTCATAGCTGAGTTTTCTTTGAGCTCTTTCTTTGATCTCATGGTCTCATGTTTAGGAGGCTGAAATTAGACATATTTCAGATCATATAGAGATCTTTTGTTTTGATCAAACATGAGATTATATGTGATTGTTTCTCCTGAGTTGAATTTGAGAAGCAGGAGAAAAAACCTTTGGTCTCACCTTAGTATAAAAAATAGCTCATTTGTGTCTAGGAGAAATGAAAGAAACAACAATGAGATCTCTTCTTAGATTTTGCTTTCGTATGGGTGTCCAACTCCAGTCTTTGAGAGCCGGTGTCCAGCAACCTTTAGATGTGTCCCTGGTTTGACACGCCTGAGTCAAATAATCAGTTAATTAGCAGGACTCTGAAGAACCTGACTGCATACTGAGGAGCTAATTGTGCTATTTGATTCAGGTGTGTGGGGCCAGGGAAAACTCTAAAAGTTTCAGGACACCGGCTCTCGAGGACTGGAGTTGGACACCCCTGCGATAGCACCATGTAAAATCTTCCATTGGAGATCACCGGTTCGCTTCTTAATTGGAAGCTTGTTTAAAGTCCTCCATGTGGGTGCTCTACCAGCAAGTTTATCCGTCCTTACACAGACTGTGCGGTTTTTGAGGTGTCTTTGAATCATTACTTTTGTACAGACTCCATAAACAGTTTTCTGGTCCATAATGAATAAAACCACCAGAAAAAGAAGAAGAAGAAGAAGCAGTAATCCCTCCCTGGATCATACCTGAAACTACAGTAGATTTGACATGGTTAGAAAAGAAAAAAGAAGGCAATATTAATCATAAACTGATAGAGGCATATGTTAATAGTTATTATGATTATATTCAAATATATACAGATGCATCTAAAAGTGTGAGTGATATGTTAGCTATTGCATTTTATGTTCCATATTTCAATATTAAAGTACATAGGAGAATAAATAAAGAATTATCAGTATATACAGGATAAATATTAGCAATATTATTAGCATTACAATGGATAGAGGAAGTAAGACCATTAAGATCAATTATATGTTCAGATTTGAGTTCAGCTTTAATTAGTATACAAAATAATTTTTCAGAAAGTAGATTAGACATATTAATTGAAATACATGGTTAGAAAAGACAAAAGAAGGCAATATTAATCATAAACTGATAGAGGCATATGTTAATAGTTATTATGGTTATATTCAAATATATACAGATGCATCTAAAAGTGTGAGTGATATGTTAGCTATTGCATTTTATGTTCCATATTTCAATATTAAAGTACATAGGAGAATAAATAAAGAATTATCAGTATATACAGGATAAATATTAGCAATTATTAGCATTACAATGGATAGAGGAAGTAAGACCATTAAGATCAATTACATGTTCAGATTTGAGTTCAGCTTTAATTAGTATACAAATAATTCAACGGAAAGTCGGAGAAATGAGGATAACAGAAGGAAACAGAAGAGAGGAAACTTAGATTTGGACACACAGGATTAAATAAAACATTATTCAAAATAGGGAAACATATATCTGGCAAATGTGAATATTGTGGACAAGATGAAACAGTAGAACATGTAGTGATGTATTGTAAGAAGTATGAAAAAGAAAGAAGGAATTTGGTTCGAGATTTTTATAAGGAGAAAGTTAAATTTGATATAATATATATTCTGCAGAAAAAGTCAAAAAATAAATGTTATCAATATTTATTTAAATATTTAATAATAACAGGATTAATTAGGAGGATTTAGTATTTACAAATTAATATTATAGATCTAGACATATAGATATGTAAATATAAGCATCTTTGGAAATATGGCCATTTTGACCCACACTCCTCACCAGTTGGTGGCGGTAATGCACACCGGAAAGCTGTTTGCCAACCGCCAATAAACTCATGAAGAAGAAGAAACCGGAAGCCGACGGCCGTTATAAGGTTAAGGAATATTCTAGCCGTTTCTCAATTCACGAGAACGCGAGTCCGTACTCGCGTTCTCGTCAAGTCTGTTCTCGGTAAGAACACAGGAAGATCGGACTTGACGAGAACGCGAGCACGCAGCACGTGTTGTGTATTGGAACAGAAGTATACTCGTTACGTCATCACACCCACAGCGCTTGAGCATTTCTTTAACATTCAAAACTGTTTATACACTACACCATCATATCTTATTGAAAACGTTTTTTTTGTAAATTAATTTCTAAAAAGTATAAAAAAATATCCAAAAAGAAATTACAGAATTGTGGGTGTAAAACCAGCAATAGCGGGAATTTCTTTGTTGGGAGTTGTAATTGTTGTAGTTGTAGAGGTGATTGAATCTTCTTTAAAAATCAGCACTTTGCAGAAGCAAAATGAGCAATACGAGCAATATTGCTGTTGCTTCGGTCGTTGGTCAGCTTTACCAGCAGGCTGAAGAGGAGGTGATGCAGTTGAGGAGGCAAATCCAAGCAAGGAGAAGATTGATGCAGCAGAGGAGGCTCAGAAGGCAGGCTTTGCTCACCTGTCTATTGCCAACTGGTAGGCATTTTAAGATTGACAGCCTATTTCCTACTTTTATCTTAAAAAAACATTAAGGATGGTAATAAAAACGTGATCAGGTTAAAATTGTGACTATTTTTCAATAAATAATTAAAATGAAGACCCAATTTTAACATTAATAATAGTAGGGTTAAGCTACTTTATTGCACCTCCTGACCTTCACAGCATTGACCATTAAGGGAAAAAAACATATTTTTATGTCTGTCCACCTTTACAGTGATTGATTTTGTGCAGTTAGTTCAGCCTATTGTTTTCAGTGAAATGGTAAAAATACCAGATAAGGGAAGCCATTTGTTACATTTACTATACATTTTATCTTTTCTTTCTTGAGAACTATAATAATCTGTAGGTATAGTTCTATGCATAGAAAAGGTGACAAAAAACATTTATGGTAACATTTGGCATTTTTTTTACAGGAAGAAACAGAAAAAATATGGATAAACACCTCTGTGCCAATCCTCCAAATATTTTTTAAAGAAGGAGACCTGAAACCAGCCTTCAGGCTAAACAGGGCCACCATCGTCCTCCTCCTTCAGCTGCTGCCCATCCATAAGGTCCATTGATGGCCACAGAAGATAGAGGTGCTGGTGACCCTCTGCTAGCTGGCCTGCGGTGCATCCTATAGGGAAACAGCTTGCCAGTAAGATCTCTTACCTTCTTATCCTTAAATAGAGCCAGCAATGGCACACAATTGATAGATTATATTAATTGGATAGAAGATCAAGATAGATCAGCATATTACCTAAATTACAAGTTAATTTTATATTTGGTACAGGTCAAGTGGAGGCACGCTTCAACAGGCACCACGCCAAGGCTGATAAACATCATTGAGCGCGCCTTTGGTGGTCTGAAGACACGGTGGCGTTCCATCTTCTTAAGGGTGCTTGAGGTCCGCCCGACATTTGCCCCAAAAGTAATCACCGCCTGCTGCATCCTCTACAGTATTTGTATAGCAGGTGACCAGCTGGACATGGAGGACGAGACGGTGGACCCAGAGGAGGATGGCCATCCGGCGGCTGAAGACAGGGAGCGGCTCCAGCTGGCTGCATGTTTAAGTGAACATGACTACACCTGATCTAATGTAAATCAGTTTGAGTCATGTTCACATGCTGCTTCATTTAATTTTTTTTCACCACCTGTGAAAATACATTAAATAATCAGTAAATTAATTTCCATTCCAACTATTTTTAATTGTAAGTTTATAGGCATTGTCTATTTGTATGAGATCTTAATAGGAGTTATTTCTTTGTTTTAAAACATGTTAGTAACTGTTTATAATTTGTTGAATATATTACACCTTTATTCTGTTCCAAAGATTAAACATTTGTATAAAGTAAATGTCTGTTTTTTCATATACTATTATTACTATTATTTTCTTTCCCTCTTTCTCCTCTCAATTATTTGTGTCCTGACTCAGAATAAACTCACTTAGATAGGAAAAACATTTATAGAATTTATTTATTTATTCATTTCATATGCTGCTGTCGTCCTAGGGAGACATTTACAATTTATTCCAGCAAGTATTGAGTTAATAAAGCAACACACGTCAGTCAGATAAACACAAGACAAATAAATCATAACCATGGTTACGCTGCAGCGTATTATGCACACTACTTTTTTAATTACGCACTAACTCTGTAAACAGGCCACATAGGGAAGCTTAAAAGTATAATGTTCTGGCCTCAAACGATCTGAAAACGTACTTTTGAACAACAACAGCAGCAGCAGCAGAAAAGGGAATTTTTAACTTACCGCTGTGAGCTCTGTTTGCACTGTCTCGGATCAAGCTGCGGCCACGGTGCATTCTGGGCAAGCGGTCAGTCTGAAGAGCGCACAAGTCTGCTCTGATGCATGCTCGATAAAGAGGGCGGGCGAGAACAACATCCGGGGAATTCGGCGCATTCTCGGTTTGGCGTTCTCGGCAATTGGAACAGTACTCCAGCTGAGGCTGATGACGTGTCACGAGCACACGAGAACGCTCAAGAACGCATATTGAGAAATGGCCACTGTCACTACCCGATCCGTACCGGTAGCACGATCCGTACCATCAGCTCATTTGCGCAAGCGTGAACAGAATAACTTCCGGGTCGCCAAAAAAATTTTTTTATTACGGTACTAAAATACTTATTTCTATACTTATATCATTAAATAATGCTAAACTATATCGTAACTAAAATATTGAAGACTTTTCTGAAAGAAATGGATACGTTTTACATTCTCTCCATTGTATTGCTTTACGTAATCATCGGATATGCTCCAGCAACCAGTCTGGGAAGATATCATTGCGTAACGTTTATCTGTATTGTCTGAATACACTCTGCTAGTTCTATTGCTTGTTCAAACAGGACTGGAAAAAAAATATTTCATCCTTAATTATACAGAGAATTTCGTTATACAAATAATCTTGTTCTAAACATTTATATTATTAGAAAGTTAAAATTATCAATTGAGATTTTAGCACCCTCTGGTGTACACATTATAAACTAGAGAAGACCTCGTCACTATAGTAGCCGCATTTTACAAAAACGAACAGGGAATAGGACAAACAACACACACAAAGCGAAGGCATACCTTATTAAAATACATTTATTAAGCACAAAATGCATACATATGCAAATCAAATAAATGATAAAAAAAAACTTCAAACTTCAAAATCAAATACGTTTCTGTACTCCTATATGTGTTTATAGCTGGGGGTTTATGCACTTTAATAAATGGTTTATATATTTTTATTTCCCTAACCACAACTGGAAAACATAAAACAATGTATTTTTTTATGTATTCTGTTGTTTAATTTTTAGAATATGCAATATTGCTGCAAATACAAAGATATACAAAAAGAAACCCATGCCTCGAAAAAATACAAATAAATAAAAAAGTAAGAAAAACAAAATATTTCCTACCGGAAGTTATTCTGTTCGCGCACGCGCAAATGAGCTGATGGTACGGATCGTACTACCGGTACGGATCGGGTAGTGACATATACCTCCGGTCTTCTTCTGTACAGGGACCACATTCTCAGCATTGAGGATTATCCAGCCTTGAGTATAAGAAGAATCAGCATTTTTGAAGGTTGTTCAAAGAACGTGGAACAATTGTAAAGGTAAGTGAATTTGATCAATATTATAGTCTGCAACTGTCACGTAATGCATGGTTAAAAAGTACAACCGGCTTTTACTGCTGCGTTTTAATGAAAAAATCTTGCAGGTTGCACAGATAAAACAAACTTTTAAAAAAAAGAAAAATTATTGTTGTGTTGTTGCTTATATATTTTCCTGCTGATATGTAGGAGGGTATGGTAGATTTTTCGGGTCCGTTACTCGTTCCAAAACACCGCGACAAAATGCGTGTTGGTTTGTAAACAATGCCTCACCCCTCCCCCTCCCGACACAAGTGGCTAAGGCTACAAAGTTTTGTTTGTCTAAGTTGAAGCGTTGTTAACCTGAAGCAGCAATGCTGTAAATTGGAGTTTTCTGTGAAATAAAAGTAACTTATAGAAGAATGTGAAGGTTTAAAGCTTGAATATCTGTTTGGTTAATTAAAATATGGCCCAATTCAAAAACACCTCGGCCGTGTTCCTGCTGGCGGTCAAAACAGGCTCCAGGCCTGTGTTCTTCCCGCTGTTTTCTCTGCCAAATTAGAGCTGAAGTAATTCAGCCAAATATGTTATGTTGATGTTTAGTTGATTTCTTATTATGCTGTATAAATATATTATATTAAAGCTTTGCTTCACACTCTCGAGCTTGTTAGTATATAGAAGAAATATTTAAGTGTGAGGATTTTGTTTAATTCATCATCTACTAGAATAAACTTACTATTTTACAGCTTTTACTCATTTCTTTACTCATTTCTGGGAGTATATTTTTGTTTTCTTTAAGTAATCAGTAATCAAAGTAATTGCAGGAGCTGTTTGACAACCACAAAATAACAAAAATGAATTGTAGAGGTTTCAGTGTGGTGAAGAAAAGCTTAAAGTATTTTAATATTTAATTTATTAACTTTAATTAGGATAATGCACATTCATCAACATGTCAGTTTAAAGCAACAATGTCCCCCAGTTTTACAGTGGGTGGGATTTCCTTGTTACAGTTTTTAAAACATTTAACCTCCACTTAGCTTTCTGTGGTTGTAGGCCAACAGCTTGTGGTGGACTTTCAGGTACCTGTGGTTTTGGCCCATCTGCTGGCCCAGGTAGCTGTAGTTTATAGTATGCTGTACTTATTTTTCTTTATTTTTAGATGCCTTGAGGTAAAGGTTATCGTCATACACAAAACTTTAAAAGGAAGATGGAAGACCCCAAACCACTGGATGTCGAAATCAAAGTTCAAGAAAGCACATTTGTGGCTTGTATGTGTGTTTCATAGATACTTGTGACATTTGTGCTTCGGTTGCATATTGTTGATTTAACAAGCTTAAACTAAAATGTGTTTTCTGATTGGAAGGTAAAGGAACAGGAACGCGCCATAGAAGTAGACCTTGGCCGACCTCTTCTGCCAACAATACCTGCAGACTGGTCATTCCACCAGAATCAAAAGACAAGAAAGTAAGTTTATTTTACACATAAATTGACTTAATAATATAAGCAGTTTTGTAATACTTTTTTGTATTTTTTTTAGTTTGTCTTTTTTATAGGAGACTCTCATCTAAGGGCTATTGTGGATGGATTTGCTCCTATTAAAGAAGAGAGTCTTTACTTTGGTTTCTTGGCCGTCCCTGGAGGAGCAGCGTTGGACCTGAGAACCGAAATCTTGAATGCTGTGATTCCACGAATACCTGATTTAGTATGTTTGTTAGCTCCAAGCAACACTTTGAAGAGAAGCACTGTTGTTAGTGAAGCTGGGAAACAGTTTAAAAAGCTCCTAACAACTGTTTGCATACTTTCTCCAAAGGTAAGCTCTTGTGTTGGTTTATGATACAAATTTTTAAGCAGTAAATTAGTAACACAAACATACAAGTATATGTAGCACCATAAATACATGCAAGTAAAACAATTGCTTGAGATTTTTAATAAAAACATATGCACTGTATATAACTAGTGTTTAAAAGCATGGGTATGATTTAGTGTTCTGTAAGGTTCTCATAACAATACCATAAATGTAAATGTTTATAAGTTTTTTAGGGACTGCTAAGTAATTTCCTACTTTATATCTTTTTAAAGGTGTTTGTGTTGGATTTCCCTCCAAGACTTAATGTGGATCCTCAGGTTCAGTCTCTTTTACGACAAGAATTCCACAGAGTATCGGTGCAATTGGGTAAATACTGACAATAAAGCCTTTTTGCTTTGTAAAAATATCACATTTTAAGTATTTCTAAATTAAATGCCTCAATTTGTAACTTACTATTTTAAGACGTATTTAACATTTGTCTATTTTCTGCATTTCAAGGTGTGTCATACAAATCAGTTGCTGAGCTGTTTCCAATGAGAAAACTGCACCTGTGGAGCAGAGATGGGGTAAGGCACGAATTCAAAAAGTTCCATAAAGTATAACTTTAACAAAATGAATTGATGATTATTAATATGTACCTTTTTTATTTTGTTAAAAGGTACACCTAAGTGATGATGATGGGATGAAAATCCTAAATAAAGCGATATATGAGCAGATTCACAAGCCACCTACAGAGACGGAGGTGATGCCCACCATGTCATGCTCTTCTCCAAAGTTCCTTGAGCAAGTTCCTAAGCCAACTGCTGAAAAAGTCTCAAAGTTGGTTTGTGCACCTGAGGTTCCAGTTGTGGCCCCACAAAATCCCTTTGAATGGAACATTGTTGGATCTCACAAGAAGGTAAAGTAGTTTACTGTTTTGGACTAAACATTTTAATATATTATAAATATTTTTTTATTAGATTTATGATTGCCATTCTTTTCTGCCAAGCTATAGACCTTTCCAACTTCAAGTCAAAAAGAAAGCTGTGCTTCACCAAAGAGAGTACTTTATTTAAAGGTTAGTATTTTAAAAAACTTTTTATTGAACCATCCATCCATCTTCTTCCTCTTATCCACGGTCGGGTCGCAGGGGTAGGAGCTTCAGTACGGCCAGCTCCTCCGGAGGAACCCCAAGGCATTCACAGACAAGCTGAGAGACATAGTCCCTCCAGCGTGTCCTGTGTCTTCCTCTGGGTCTCCTCCCACTCCCAGTGGGACGTGCCCGGAACAGATGGCCGAGCCACGTCAACTGGCTCCTCTCGACGTGGAGGAGCAGCGGCTCTACTCTGAGTCCTCCCCGGATGACTGAGCTCCTCACCCTATCTCTAAGAGAGAGCCCAGACACACTACGGAGAAAACTAATTTCTGCCGGCTTCTACCAAGATCTTGTTCTAATTTTTATTTAAACTTTTTAATTAAATTCTTAATGAAACCATTAGGTGTAATAAACTGTTTGCTATTGTTTACAGGTGGAAGAACAAATGGAGTTTTCTGTGGAGCTCAATCCAAAGTTGTTTGATGGTGAAATTCTGGAAATCTTGGGGGATGGCAACACATCAACTTTTGGAGATGCTTCTATTGCACCATTTAAAAAAACAAAGGTAATCCTGATGGGGAATGGTGTTTTGTTAATATGTGCAATGTGTTAATATGTATAATGTACAATTCTGATGCCAAACATTTTTTGCCGCTGTATTTTAAATGAATTGGCTATTAAAATTTGAAGGAATGCCATGTATTAAAAAAATATAAATTATTGACAATACTTTTAATCATTTAGAACAAGGAATATTACAAAGTAAATATTTCTTTATTTGTAAAGTGAAATTCATGTCTATTTCATTTACACATAAATACTTTAATGTATTACCTCACTATATCTATGACATGTATAAATATTTTTGTTTCACTTTCTAAATTGGCTACTAAAACATGAAAGCGCTATGTAAAATATCTTAATTTTCCTGGTATACTCTGTTTAAGTAACTGGTAAAATCAATTAGAAAGTAAAGTTGTTAGGTCTAACCAGGGTAAAATGGTTTACTGTTAGTTTGACTGAATGTGTGTATTGTAAATATTGTTTTATTAGATTTATAATTATTGTTCACTTCTTCTAAACTTTAGGCTTCTCCAACTTCAAGCCAACATCAAAGCTGTGCTTCACCAATGAAAGCACCACATCTACAGGCTAGTATTTGTTGAACTGTTTATTTAAGATTGTCAATTGTTTCTCAATGAAATCATAATTTGTAATAAACTGTTTCCTATTATTTACAGGTGGAAAAAGAAATGGAGGAGTTTTTGGTGGAGCTGAATCCAACTGCACCGTTTCAAAAAACAAAGGTAATCCTGATGTGTTAATATGCATAATGTATACTTTTGGTTTCAAAAGTATTCAGTCAATTCATTTAAAAAATTAATTGCCTGTTAAGATTTCAAGTAATGTTATGTCTGAAAAAGCAAATTATTGAGAAGACGCCTGAAGGTCTAGATAAAATATTATAATGAAGTAAAGAATGCTGTTTTTATTTGTAAAGTGAAATTTTTACAAATTTTTTGCCATAAATACTTTAAGCGTCAATCATGGGTTGTCTCACTGTATATAACATGAATACATAGTGTTTCACTTCTAAATTGGCTATTAAAACATGAAACTACAATGTGAAACATTTTAGCTTTGTATATAGAACATGTTTAACTCTATTCACACAAAGCATACGAGCAAAGAAGTCAATTAAACTGCTTGAATTGTACTTATCCCAAACTCTAATTGTACCCTTGTGTTTTTGTATTAGGGCTGTGCCAGCGTAGTGGCTGGTGAGAAAAATGTCACCAAAAACGATAAGAGAAGTCTTCCTGATCACACGCTAATTACAAGAGGTTCATTTCACCAGGACCATGACCACTTTGGTTCAAATAAATCAAAACAGTGTGCCACCAATAGTATTACTGCTATCATGACTAATGCAATTCACAATGCAAGAACCTGGTCAACAAATGATATTGATAGACTGTTGATAAATGGTGATAAAATGTACACTTTCATGAAGCAGCATGACATAATTAGTGATGTCAATGGTAGTGGATACGTTTTTGTCAGGGAATTACCCGTAAATTACACATTGGATGGAAAAGCATTCACCCTGCAATATTTAGACACATTTACTGGACATGTTAACATCCAAGAATATGATCAGGGTCTTGCCAATGTTGCTATGCCTCTAAATAAGGCTTTACAAAGAGCACTCTATGACAACAACGCCTGCCTTATCACAATTAGGAACAGCACATGTGCAGTGTTGAAGCATGAGTCTGGGTTTTCAGTATTTGATCCACATGCACGCGGTGATGATGGTGGTCTAGATATAAATGGCTCCAGTATTCTTGCACACCATGCCACAGTTGATTTATTGAACATGCACATCACAAACCTAGTTCAGTTTTTATTAGGTGATGATGACCTGCATGATGCAGACCACTTGTTTGAAGCTACTGGTGTTAAGGTTATTAGTGATGGAACATCTTCTGCTAGGACTGGTGGAATGGATACTGACAGTTTAGCATTGCATGACAAACATGACAGTTTTGCAAGTATGGCAAACCCAGATGAGACTGTGCATGTTGTTTCTTTGGAACCAGGTCATGTAACTGATGACTCTGTGAAGATAGTGTCTCAAATTAATCGCAACAGTCTAACATTTAGTCCACTGACATTGACTGAAAAAAGGAGAATCTGCACAAAGCCTAACCTTGTTCCAAGTTTTCAGGAAGAGAAGACTGTTACCAGCATTACTGTAGATCAACCTGTGTCTTGTGCAGCCACAACTATAAAGACAGATGGAAATTGTTTTTTCCGTGCTCTGTCCTACATTTTTAGTGGATCTGAAGAAAAGTATAGGTGTGTTTGTTATGCTATTGTAAAACAGATGCTTGCAAATCCAGAGATGTACTCAAAAATAATTAGACCTCAGTACACATCTGTGCAACAATATGTAACTGCTTCGAAAATGAATTTGTGGGAAGTTGGGCCACTGAAGTGGAAATTCAGGCTGTAGCAGATTTCTTTCATGTTGACATATACACATATAGTACCGAAAAATGGTTAAGATATACTTTCAGCAATACAGATGTCCATTGCAAGGGACTCTACCTTAATCATTAAAACAATTGTCATTATGAACCCATAACCTGTGTAACAGATAAAGTCTCTAATGAGTGTATCGGTTTCATTTCATGTCATGTAAAACACCATAGCATTAACAAAGACAAAATCGCAAGCTGTAGAAAAGTAGATTCCAGAGAAAATAGACAAAAGAGAAAGAGATACAAATTTCAACAGGTATGCCAATAATGCTGGGTTTCAAAAAAAAAGTGAAACAGTACAGCAAGAGCAAGTATCGCAATGATCTTGGGTTTCAGGAAAAGGTCAAACAGTACAGTAAAGATAAATACACAAATGATCTTGGGTTCCAGGAAAAGGTCAAACAGTGCAGTAAAGATAAGTACATGAATGATCCCGAGTTTCAGGAAAAAAATCAAGAATTACAGCAAAGGTATAAATGTATATAAATATAAACATCAAACAGACTTTAAAGAAGCTGTCAAACAGAGAAGCAAAAACCATTATGCATCCATGAGTAAAGAATCTAAATTGGAGCTACAAGCCATGAATGTTGAAAGGTATAGAAACAATTCTCCTCTTCGTAAACGAATAAAACTTTACCACAAGGAATTGTATAATATCAGTACCGATCATGCTATATCTATTAAAGATGCTGTTGGTAAAAGAAGGAATACTATATTCCTCCAAAAACACAACATAGACTTTGTTATCAATCAGTTTAAGATAGAAGTCCAGTCAGGTCCAACCTATGTCTGTTGTGTTTGCCACAAGTTATTGTTTAAACATCATGTTGTAAAATGTAACTTAAACCAATACAGAAAAAGTGCTTTGGCAGAATCTGTAGCAAAGAAATGCATCACTTATACATATGTCCACACTTGTGGAAATTCTTGTAAACTAAATTGCCATCTCCATAAAAACCACTGCAAGCATGTTATGGACAGAGAATTGTCACACCTGCAATAACAAAATTCTTAGAGGTGTAGTACCAGAAGACAGTGCTGTAAATAATCTCCACCCAGATCCTATTCCTGAAGAACTTGATGCGCTAAATTCATTATAGCAACATTTGATTGCGCAACACATTCCCTTTATGAAGCTTTTAGCTTTACCAAAGGGAGGCCAAAACAGGGTTCATGGGCCAGGCCTGTGACATGCGTGCCATCAAGCAGTGATGCTGTTTGTAATATTCTTCCAAGAGTAGATGATCAAGATCTGATGATTAGAGTTAAACTAAAACGTAAACTAACATTCAAGGGTCACTATGAGTATCAGTATGTGAACACGCAAAAAGTTCATAATGCTCTGAACTGACTGCCTGGCAAGCCTGCTTGTGCCTGGCCAGCCTGCTTGTGGCTCTGGGCCTGGCCAGCCTGCTTGTGGCTCTGGGCCTGGCCAGCCTGCTTGTGGCTCTGGGCCTGGTCAGCCTGCTTGTGGCTCTGGGTCTGGCCAGCCTGCTTGTGGCTCTGGGCCTGGCCAGCCTGCTTGTGGCTCTGGGCCTGGTCAGCCTGCTTGTGGCTCTGGGTCTGGCCAGCCTGCTTGTGGCTCTGGGCCTGGCCAGCCTGCTTGTGGCTCTGGGCCTGGTCAGCCTGCTTGTGGCTCTGGGCCTGGCCAGCCTGCTTTTGGCTCAGTTGATGTTCCAGAACATTACAATGATAACCAGCACCACGGAATGTATTTGGATACATGCTTGCAACCTGTTGACATCGCACTAGAAATTCTTGATAATCACTTTGAAAGTATTTTATCTGTTGCTCCTGCTGAAGGAAATAGCACTGTAAGATTGCTCAGTGACATTGCTAATGAGGCAAAGTGTTTTCCTGTCTTTTTCCCAAAAGGAACAGGTACCTTCCACGAACAGAGATATCACCGAATTACACTCGCTAAATATCTAAAAAGCAGAATATTAAATGCAGATGGCAGATTTGGAAAGAATTTGGAATATATTTTTTTATGCACAATACTTGTCTGAAATTAATCAAGTGGTTTCCAATATATCAATAACTTTGAGAAAAGGATATCATGGACAGCATAGCACTAATGTTGCATCATCTTCATCTAACAACCCAGACTATTTGAAAGACCTCTTAAACTATGATATGGGCTACAAGTTTTTGAAACCAATTAGAACCACATCTGTATTTTGGCAAGGTGTTCAGAAGGACTTGATGGCTATGGTGAGAACTCTTGGAATTCCCATATTCTTTGTGTCATTTTCTTCTGCTGATTTACGCTGGCCAGAATTTATGGAAGCATGTATGTTTGCAGACAATGTCATAGGCAATATTGCTGACATGGAATGGACCCAAAAGTGTGACTTGTTAAAAAATAATCCTGTAACAGCAGCTAGAATGTTTGACCATAGGTTTCATTGCTTGTTAAAAGAAGTCATCATGTCTCCAGCTCAACCTATTGGAAAGGTCATTGATTACTTTTACAGAGTAGAATTTCAGCAACGTGGCAGTTGTCACACACACTGCCTTTTTTGGGTGGAGTCACCTAAGATTGGTGTAAACACAAATGAAGAAGTTATCAGATGTATTGACAAATATGTGACATGTGAGCTTCCACCTGAAAGTGACACCATGCATGAAGTTGTCTCTAGTGTTCAAATGCACAGCAGAAAACATTCTGAAACGTGTAAAAAGAAGGGCACACCATGTAGGTAAAATTTTTCTAGACCACTTAGTAACCAAACCTTTATTTCAAAACCACAGCCAAAGGTTTCTTGTAAAAATTAAAAAAAGAAACATCAGCTAAAATACAAAACCAGCCTAACAACACAGATCAGCAACAAGTACAAAGTCAAACGCCACCAGATGAAACCGTGGTTACCAAACAAATGATGGCCAAAGTTGAAGAAGCACTGACAAATGAAAATGCAACCTACAACACCATTGATGATCTTTTAGATTCCATTGACATCAATCAATCAATATTTGAAAAAGCTTATCAATTAACTGCACACAAACTAAGTGTTGTCCGTAAAAGATGTGTGGGTAAATCAATACAATAAAGACCTGCTTTTTTGTTGGAATGCAAATATGGACATACAATTTGTCTGTGATGCATATGCATGTGTTGTTTTTATAATTTCATACATTTCAAAAGCTAAAAGGGAAATGGGTCTATTGTTAAAACATGCCCAGAATGAAATACAAAATCAAGGTAATTTGGCAGCAAAAGAATCCCTAAACAATTTGGGCATCATATTGTTACACAACCGAGAGGTTTCTGCTCAAGAAAGTGTTTACAGAGTAACAAACATGAGATTGAAAGAAAGATCAAGGATAGTGTTTTTTGTGGCAACAGGAGACAACATTGTTAAAATGAGTAGCATTTTCTGGGGTTCCCCTGCCCGCACTGAACCTCTCCTGCCTTTGCTCCTGGTGTTGTAAGTTTGGAGTGGTGGATTATTGTCCATCAGAGGGGTGAGTGGAGAAAGGAGCAGGAGGGTATTCAGGGTGGGAAGGAGTAGACGGATTCGACCTTGGTTACTGAACAGGCTTACCTTACCTAGTCTAATGTAATTTTAAAGTAATGTGCGCATAGGGACCTAAAAAAGGCCTTACTTAAGTAGATGAACCCTAAATTGTAGATAAAAGCTAAACCTTTGATCTTGTGTGATAAAACTCTATGAAGCATTCATGTTGATCTGTACTAAAAGTTCCAGCACTGCCCAGTTCCATCATGGGAACCTGTTGGGTCCCACTTTACGAGTTTACAGAAATGGGTTCTCTGTGTTTTGTTCACATTTTCATATGATGGGTCATCTTGTTTTGTCTTGATGCTGACAACGCCATCATCATAAAAAAAGAGAAATGTTATAAGAATTATTATTCTGAAGTCACTATGGCTTCACACCACTCGGACAGAGGAGGCCTGGAGACCTGATGTCTGTCTATAAGATCCACTGTTGCTGAGTGCAAGGCTGAATTCTGCGTAGATACTGTGCTGCATGGTGATTGTCTAGGATAAACTGTCTTTGTTATGTCTCAAGCCAAGGCCACTGTGCAGTATTAGGGGGAGCCGACAAGCGAGACAGGCAGAGACAGGGCAGATGCAGACTGCAGCGGGACCGTGGGGTGCAACCGTTAGACGCGGAAGAAGAAGGGGTCTTCACTGTGCAGCATATTTATTTTTTATTTATTTTCTGTGAAAACATGAATAGCAACATCAGTTAACTTTTGCTACATCTCATCTGCGATCACGCAGTCTGACGTCTTACTCGTTTCACAACTGCATGCGCCAGCTGCAGATACCTGATAGACACAGCGCCCCCTGCTGACCGGATGTTTCCACAGTCACACACATACATAACACGAGACAAAAATAAAAAATAGAATTGGGGGTAAACTGTAAATTGTCTTTGCAATAAACTGTCTGTTAGCACCAAATGGTTTATGCAAACACCTTATGCCACACTCTCCCCCACAAGTTTTAATGTCTCCCGACATTACAACCAAAGTTTTACCAAGGCCGCCATAATTGTCTATGCTCAATATGCTGAGTCTCTATCACCTCACAGTGTCTTGACACGAATGATGGCTGTCCCAATGTCTCATACCTCAATACTACAGGTGGCTGCCTGAGTCTGTGTGGATGTGTGCGTACTTTTGAGGTGGACCATCTCTTGACTCACCACTCTCTTGTACTCAAGATGCAGGATATAGGTCTGGTTGCTCAGTCAGTAGCAACACATCAGCAACATCGTCATTCTGTAGTGGCAAATCCTCTTCATCATGTGAGGAACTCTGTTGAGGCTGGAAAGGTTCAGCCTCAGGATTCAACAACCCTTGGCTCTGTTTCCTCCCCTTTCTTGACCGGAGATACCAGTGGTAGGTGCCGTCGTTGTCCTCATCCCCTGAACCACTGTCTGATGCTGACTTTAACTGCTGGTCGCGGTGCGGTGTCCTCTTCTTCTTTGCAGGTCTCTGGGCATTGGTCGACTGGGTTGAAGGCTGTGTAGATGGGAGCTCGAGGGGCAGATGGTCACACAGTAGCAACAGGTTTCTATGTACCATTCTGTCCCTCCCATTGCCATTCTCGGGACTCATCTGGTACACTGGTCTGTCATCCCCCTTCCTTTCCTTTACCCTGAAGATTTGGTCCTCCCAGTAGGCCTGAATTTTCCTTGTTCCACCCCTCGGAGTGAGGTTCCTGATGAGGACCCGATCACCTGGTTGGAGGTCTCTCCCGAGCACTTTCTTATTGTAGTTGGCTTTCCCCCGAGCTGCTCCTTTCTCTGCATTGCAGGCAGCAATCCGGTAGGCATCCTGCATGGTCTCCTTCCAGTGATGGACATAGTCCTCATAACTCCCATGGGCATTGTCTCTCTCAATGTTGAACAACAGGTTGATTGGGAGGCGTGGAGAGCGTCCAAAGATGAGGTAATAGGGTGTGTATCTTGTACTCTCATTCTTTGTACAATTGTACGCATGGACGACCTTAGCCAGGGACTCCTTCCAATCCTTTTTCTCCTCCTTTCAACATGGAGAGCAGAGTTCGGTTGAATCTCTCAACCTGTTCATTCCCCTGAGGGTGATATGGTGTGGTGTGTGAGCCCTGAATGCCAGAGAGTTCTTTCAGCCTTGACAACAACCTGTTCTCGAACTCCCCACCCATATCATGGTGCAGCTTGACAGGGAAACCAAACTTCAGAGCGAAATCGTTGAACAGTTTATCAGCCACAGTCTTTGCTGACTTGTTCTTTGTTGCATTGGCCTGTGCGAACCTTGTGAAATGATCCATAACCACCAGAATGTACTCATAGCCATGTTTGCACTTGTCCAAGTGGAGGAAGTCGATTGAAACTAGCTCGAATGGATATGTGGTCAGGATCGGGTCAAAGGTGCACGGGTCTGCCTGTGTGGTTTCTTCTTCTTGACGCACTCACAAACAAACGTTGGTCACAAAATGCTCCACATCCTTGTACATCTGTGGCCAGTAAAACCTCCCTCGGACTAGGTCCAGAGTCCTTTCGACCCCCAGGTGACCCATGTCTTGGTGTAATTCTTTAAAGATTAATGGGTGGTAGGACTTAGGAGCAACCAGCTGTTCTCGTCGGAGGGTCCTACAGCGCAGGATACCATCGTCGCACAAGCTGATTTCTAGCCACTGTTTAAGCAAGGTAGGGACTGCTGGATGTTCTTTCTTAATCACCGCTCGGCTTGGTCTGTGTCCTTGGCTCTTGTACCAGATGACTCGTGCCAGTATTTCGTCCTCTCTTTGAGCCTCACGGATCTGTGATGGAGTTAGAGGCTGGCCAACCCTGCTGCTACCATCATTTACCAGGCTCAAAGCACAGGTCTGGATGACTCCAACACCCTGCATGGGTACTCTTTCTCAACTTGTACATTCTGTATGAGCGCACCAACAGTCTCTCCACTGACCTCTTGCGTGCAGCTGTTTATGTAGTCTTCCATGCTGAGTGGCATCCTCTACAGTCCATCTGCATCATTGTTGTTCTTTCCTGGGCAATAGCGTATGGTGAAGTGATAGTCGGCCAGCTCCGCCACCCATCTGTGTCCTGCGGCATTGAGTCTTGCCGTTGTGTGCACTTATGTCAGAGGATTGTTGTCTGTATAGACAACAAATGACTTGGCATGGTACAGGTAATCCCTGAAGCGCTCACAGATAGCCCACTTCAAAGCTAGAAACTCTAGCTTCCCTGAGTGGTACCTCTTCTCTGACTGGCTGAGGCTGCGAGAGCCATATGCGATGACTCTCATCTTCCCCTGTTGGCGTTGATACATCACTGCGCCCAATCCATCTTGTGAGGCGTCACAGTGAAGTGCGAAGGGCTGGTCAAAGTCAGGATACCCCAGGATGGGGGGTTTTGAAAGGGCCTCGACCAGCTGATTCAGTACTTTCTAGTGCTTTGCGGTCCACTGGATTGGTGTGCGAGAGGCTAAATGACCTTTCTTACCCTTGATTGGTTTCTTTCATTTCTCAGTCAGTTTTTCTGGGTCATGTTGTTCTAACTTGGGTGGAGGAGGTTATACAATGGCTTGGCCTTGCAGGCAAGGCTAGGGATGAAAGATCGGTAATAGGACAGGAACCCTAGCATCTGGCGCAGGTCGCCCACCGTTGCTATTGTCCGCTTCTTCAGAGCCATCACAGGTGCAACCTCTGCGGGGTCCATTGTGTAGCCCTCTCCTGTCACCATCTTTCCCAGGAACCTCACTTTCCGTTTGAAGAGCTCACACTTCTTGGGTGTCAATTTCACCCCGTGTTCCTTGTAGCGCTGGAGAACAAGGCGAACATGTTCTAGATGGTCAACGAAACTGCCACTGTGCACCAGGTTATCATCCAGATACGGGAGACAAATTGTGTCTCTCAGGCCTGTTAAACAATGCCCCATGCTTCGTTGGAACTCAGCAGGGGCGGAGCTGAGACCAAAGGGGATGCGTACCCATTCGTACAGCCGCCAGGGCGTGATGAATGCGGTTAAAGGCCGACTCTCTTCATCCAGGAAGCCCTGGTGGTACGCTTTCCCTTGGTCCAGGACAGAGAACCATGAGCTTCCGCCGAGCGTGTCGAGCATGTCCTGTATTCTTGGGATCGGGTGGCGGTCGGGCACTGACTTGCCATTCAGTTCTCTGTAGTCACAACAGAGGCGGAGGGTACCATATTTCTTGCGGACGCACACCACGGGTGATGAATATGGAGACCGCGAAGGTGTGACCCAGCCCCTGTTCAACAAATCCTGCAGATACTCCTTCACTTCCTTATGAAGGGGTCTTGGGACTGACATGTAAGTCTTCTGTACTGGATTAGTGTCATGAAGTTTGATGTGCATCTTCAAAGATGGAATACAGCCTATATCATCACTGTTGTATGCAAAGGCTTCGCACTCCTCCCTCAGCATTGCATTGGTGACTTTCTGTTGTGCCTCGGGAAGATGACTAAGGTCCACTGGTGGATCCCATTCCTTTGGCCTCTCCACCCTGGCATTCTCTGGTGGTGTCTGGCTCGGCGTCTCTTTTTGCTCGTTCTCGCTTACCTGAGAGCCTACTGAATACACTGTTTTTACTGTTTCCAAATGTCCAATAATCTTGTGTTGGTCCAGGTAGACGTTGTGGTCAGTGATGTTGGTCATGGGTACTGGAATATACACAACTCTCCTTCGAGGAATACGAACCAGCACCTCGGTAAGGGACACACCTTCAGGTGGGGGATGGAGCACGTCTGGTGGCGTGAACAGCATGTCGCGTCCTTGCGCTTGTGCGTTCACATGGGCTCTAACATAGATGGTGGACATTTGATTCGCTGGCAGGATCACTCTTTTTCCACCAGTGCGGGCCACACCAGTAACTGGCTCGGAGCCACCTTGCACTAACTTGACCACATGCTGGGCTGTTTTCACAGTAATGGAGAATGCTGTACTTACTTGTTGAGCCAGATGTCTTTGCTCTTTTCTTGTGTTTGCCTCCTTCCCATTAATTATAGCTTCAATGACGTTATAACCCACTATGGGGTCACTGGCAACTGCTGGGTCGCTGGATACCAGGATTGGAACTTGCAATTTGTCTCTGTCATCTTCAAGCTGAAAGCTAACCTCAACCCAGCCAACATAGGGGATCGGGGTGTCATTGGCTGCCAGAACTGTCAGAGTGTCGTCATCTAGTAGTTCCGTGACAGGCCTGATAACAGTGTGGGGCAAATGCTGCTTACGCCAGGAATCAGTGATGATGCAGGACTGAGCACCTGTGTCCCACAACACTTTTACGGGGTGATCGTCCATATAGCAGTTGACAATGCACCTTCTTCCAACCAGTCCCACTAGCTGTGATTGGTGCTTGGTGGGGAGGTACTGGATTGTGTTCACTGCCGCTTCTATGTCTTTGCGCACTGTCTCTGGCGAAGAAGAGTGGACATGTCTCTGCTGACTTTGGGACTCTCGATCCTGGACTACTGGTAATCCCGCCCAAGTAGTCCCGGCCTGTTTCCCTGCAACGATCTCTGGGCCCGGCAACCACGGGAGAAGTGGCCATCCTGCCCACACTTAAAGCAGTGTGGACAATTTTCACCCACCCCCTCATTTCTGCATTTTTGACAACCTTTGCTCCGCTGTTTCTCCGCAGGAGGATGAGGGCGAGCTTCTAAAGCGGCGGACAAGATCTGTTTCATTTCAGTGCGCAGCTCTTCGATCATCTGTTGTGTGCTCAAGATCTGCTCGTTTGTGGTCTCTTTGCCTTTCATAGCTTTGACAACCACCGTTCTGTTGGATCCTTTGGATGCAGGTGCACTCTTGGACAGAATGGAGTCGGTTTGAACATCAGAGTTGAGCTCATGCACCTTGGAGCCTCTAGCAGCAGTAAAGCTCTTTAGTTTTTCCTGTCGTTCATTTTCCAGCTTTGATGCTTTGTTCACTCTCTCTATAAGTTCTTCGTCTGAGATTCTTACATTATTGAGGTGAGGTAGGATGTTAAACTTAACAGCGTCACTCAATAGTCCTGTTTCAATGGACCTGAGAAACTGCATCAAAAAGGGAATTGGCACACCTTTCGTTTCCCAGCTACTTTTCGCGCTACATGGCAACAAAGGTTAAAACCTTTCTTGTTAACCTCCTCCTACATTTTTTATGCAATCCCCGCAAAACTCCATATATAACCGTGTAATGGTTATATATCCCGCTAACTGGGGATGTTTAGAAAACTCCCACGCCAGGCTCGAAACTTGTCCCTCCCAGACGGCTCAAACCTGGGCTGCTGCCTCCGCTCGCAGCGGTGATGGGTCCAGTGAAGCAACTGTGGCCAGGCAGCGCTTCAGTCACTGGAGAGCGGTCTCCGCTGCGCTGGCCACATGTGAGGGGAGAGGATTCATCTGGCTGACTTCTGCACGAGAGCTCCGTGTGGGTTGCGGGTTCTTTTGGCCGGTCTGTGCTGTCAGGATTTGTCACGATGAACCCAAACACACACACACCATACACAGAGCTTAACTTGTGAGGTTTATTGAAGACAGATGGTTTGTGGATGACGAGGACCAGAGTACTAACAGGAATGGAGCAGATGGTTGTGATGGCAGGAGCAGGCAGATGGGAGGTGGATTTGGATTTTGAAAAGATGCCTTCCTTCAACACAATGGACTTTGACAAGCTTTTACAGAAGATAGCTGTTATGGAACTGAAAATCTGTCGACTTGAAGTGAATTATGATGTAAACGCCGCGAATGGAAATGATACAACCCTGCCCGTGATTCCGAGCGGTGACCACCAGCCCAGCGACTCAGCGAACAAACAGTTCCCTGAGGAAAATGAGAATCCCTGGACCACTCTGGGTGCAAGACCAAAGGACCAACGAACCCCACGCCTAGACAAAGAAAACTGGCCGAGACTACAGAGAGATGTCCCAGGACAAGGGAAACAACAGCAGGCTGTTCTCAAAACAAATGATAGGAGTAAACCTGCTGGAAATGCTGGAATTCCGTTACTAAACAGATTTGCTCCGCTCCAAAATGTGACCCAGGAGGACAAAAACCAGAGGTATGTCAACGATTTTCGTTCTAAGACATCAGAGAAAAGACATGCCACAGGGCCAAGGACCCTGATATTATGCAATGGTTCTGTAAGGGGGATTAAACATTTCTGTAACAAGAAAAATACAGAGGTGTTGATTTATAACGATCTGAACAGTGGCCTGGTGTCTGATTTAACAGACATCCTTCAGACAGACCTTCCAAGGGTCTTGAGAAAACATCCGACCTTGGACCGCTAACTGCGGAGACGAGATTTTTTCCAGAATTCTGATGCTAAACAAATGGCTGGAAAAAACATGCAAAGAAACAACTGTAACCTTCATAGACAACTTTAACATATTTTGGGAAAGAAGACATCTGTTCAACAGAGATTGTTTCTCTCTAAATAGGTCAGGTGCAAAACGGCTGATTTCAAACATCTTCTATTCTGTGAACCATGCATCATCAGCTTTGTCCCAAAACAAAGTACATCCAGTGCCAAAACAAATGATAAGCCAAGTGCAGCCCGAACAAGCCAAGATAAAGATGGCCAGAAAGATGACACAGAATGAGGCGTTGTCAGAGCTACAGGACAATTCATCCCAGATCTCAGCAGGACAAAGAGAGGACCAAGAACCTCCATCTTCACAAACACCGGTCCAGACTGGACCCGCCTCCCCTTCTTCTCCACAAAGCCCAGAAGTTCCTTTTCTGGAATTTTCTCACAACATGAACAAAGTATTTAAGATTGGCCTACAGATGACATCCTCTCCACATAGCCATTCTGCTGTGAATAAACCAGGATTCTCCAAAGGCCTCAGAGCCTCAGATCCTCCTCCTCCACGTATCACAGAACACTCTGGTACTGAGGAACTCCAAATTACTTCGCTGTGATACAGATTGGCCCCTGGCCACACGTTTATCAGACATGAGAGTTCCCAGCATCAGCCGGGGCCTTTCGCCGGAGATTATGGAATATCTGTGATAATACGTGGCAGAAATAAGAAAAACGAAAGGATAAACAGGAACAAATACTTAAAAATCCTAAACTGTCAGATGCAACCTGTCACAGAGACATCATCAACCACTAAGTCATATAAACTGGGTTTATTAAATATTAGATCTCTGTCAGGAAAATCCCTTTTAATTAATGACTTCATTATTGACAATAATCTTGATGTAATGTTTTTAACAGAAACATGGCTGCATGAATTTAGTGAAGCAGCTATACTGATGGAGTCAACACCTCCAAACTACAATTTTCTTTGTGAGAGCAGACAGCAAAGGAAAGGTGGAGGAGTAGCAACATTGTTTAATGATTCACTAAAGTGTAAAAAGGTGTTTTTAGGAAAATTTGACTCTTTTGAACATTTGGCTCTCCAGGTAAAGAGCCCGGTACGAACTATGTTTCTGAATGTGTACAGGCCTCCTAAGTCCACATCAAACTTTTTTAATGATTTTAGTGACCTCCTGTCTGTGATATGTGTTGATTATGACTGTTTAATTATTGTGGGAGACTTCAACTTTCACGTTGACAACCCTGAAGACAGAAGTGCAAAAGAACTGTGTGACACACTTAGAAACTTTAGTTTAAGTCAACACGTTAAACAGCCAACACACAAACAGGGACATATTTTAGACTTGATCATCACTAAAGGTCTAAAAATTTCACAGGTCAATGTAACTGATGTTGCCCTATCTGATCACTTTTCTGTTACCTTTGAATGTATCATTTTCAGTGACTCATTTAGCATAAGGGACATCGTAAGAAAACGCACCTTTAAGGACAATGCCGCGGAAACTTTTATTCAAGCTTACTCTGATACTTCAACCTTGGGCTGCAACTCAGTAGATGAGCTAGTAGTGTGGGAGAGGATTTAACCTTAAAAAACAGACAGACGAGACCAGACACCACAGCCTCTCTTCAGTGACCAGCAGGGGGATTCGTTTATTCTGGACTTACAATCATCTTCATTTCACAGAAGTCCCAACAATCCCAACAATATGGGGTAACTTTCAGCCTTTATAGGGATACAGTATGACGTAAATGGGAACATGATATCTTACTGTGTACAGGCGCTGCTCTGGACCAAAAGCCCTCCCTTCCTAGTTGGAGTGGTGTGTGTGTGAAATGGTGTATGTGCTGCTCTTCCATTTCTAGGAAGTCTTATAAACAGATCTTTGGAAAAAGATAGTAGGAGCCAAGAGTAGTTCAACTAAAGTTCCTTTGGCCTTACTTGTTGTGATTCAGTGAAACATTCTAGAACTAATCATTCTTTGGGCAGTGATTGCAGTTATTAAGACAAACAGGGTTCCACCTTGACAATATTAAAAGATGAAATCCTCCATAGTAGATAACTTTCAGTCTAAAGTCTCAGACATCATTAACTGCATTGCTCCAGTCAAAGTGAAGTTTTTTTTCCGGGAAGAAAAAATCTCCTTGGAGAAATGCTCCAGCAGTTAGAGGTGAAAAAAGGGAATGTCGGAAAGCTGAACGCAGGTGGAGAAAGAACAGACTCCAGGTTCACTACGACATCTATAAAGAGAGACTTTACAGATATAACTTACAACTGAAAAATGCAAGGCAATCTTTCTTCTCAGAGATCATCAAGAAAAACATTAATAATGCTCGTGTTTTATTTTCCACAGTTGACAGGCTAACAAATCCTCCTGTGTCAGTGACTTCCGAACTCCACTCCACCAGGGCCTGCAATGAATTTGCTAACTTCTTTACTGAAAAAATCCTAAAAATTAGAGGATCACTTTGTACTACCATATCAACACCAGAACCAATGCTTTATTCAGCTGGAACTATTTCTGACAAACTGTCCCATTTCAGCGAAATAAACCACAAAAGCTTAGAGCAGATCATTCAGCAGTTAAGTTCCTACTCCTGCTGCCTTGATGTTCTACCCACAGCTTTCTTTAAAAAAGTTTTACCTGGCATAGCGTCTGATTTGACCCAGATAATAAACACGTCCCTTCTGTCAGGTGTTTTCCCCCAGTCTCTAAAAACAGCAATTATCAAACCACTGCTGAAAAAGAACAATTTAGACAATCTACTACTCCAGAACTACAGGCCCATCTCAAACCTCCCCTTTATCAGTAAGATTATTGAAAAAGCTGTATTTCAACAATTAAACACCTTCTTAACAACGACCAGCCGCTTTGACGTTTTCCAGTCTGGCTTCCGTGCTCACCACAGTACAGAGACCGCCCTTATCAAGGTGTTCAATGACATCCATATAAATACAGACTGTGGAAGAACTATTGGACCTTAGTGCAGCATTTGATACTGTCGATCACTCCATTCTGTTAGAGCGCCTGGAAAACTGGGTCGGCCTCTCTGCTACAGCTCTCCACTGGTTTAAATCCTACTTAAAGGACAGGGACTTTTTTGTATCAGTAGGTAACTTTACATCCCAGACGACAAAAATCACATGTGGGGTTCCCCAAGGGTCCATCCTGGGTCCCCTCCTCGTCAATATCTACATGCTCCCCCTAGCTCAGATAATAAAAAATAACAACATCAGCTACCATAACTATGCAGACGACACACAGCTCTACATCACCATGTCACCAGGTGACTATAAACCAGTTCAAGCACTGAGTAAATGCCTAGAAGAAATCAATACGTGGATGTGCCAAAATTTTCTTCAGTTGAATAAAAACAAAACAGAAGTAATAATTTTTGGACCAATAGAGGAGAGATCAAAAGTTAACACACAGCTTCAGTCACTTCAACTAAAAACCACTAATCAGGCCCGAAACCTGGGTGTAGTGATGGACTCAGACCTGAACCTCCAAAAGCACCTAAAGACAGTTACAAGGTCGGCCTTCTATCACCTGAGGAACATTTCCAGGATTAAAGGACTAATGTCTCAGCAGGATCTGGAAAAACTAATCCATGCGTTTATTTTTAGTAGAATTGATTACTGCATCAGTGTTTTCACAGGTCTGCCTAAAAAGTGGATCAGACAGCTGCAGCTGATCCAGAACGCTGCTGCCCGCGTCCTCACTAAGACTAAGAAAGTAGAGCACATAACCCCAGTTCTAAAGTCCTAACACTGGCTCCCTATATCTCAGAGAATAGACTTTAAAATACTTCTGTTAGTCTATAAATCCCTGAATGGCTTAGCACCTAAATACATCACAGACTTGTTATCAGCGTATAAACCCTCCAGACCACTCAGGTCTTCTGGCTCCAGTCTGCTCTGCATACCTAGAACCAGAACTAAACAAGGAGAAGCAGCATTCAGTTCCTATGCTCCACTTATCTGGAACAAACTTCCAGAAAACTGTAAAAGTGCTGAAAGCCTGAGTTCCTTTAACTCGCGATTAAAAACACATTTGTTTAGAATTGCCTTTGAATGTTCAAGTTAAAATGTTTTACTGTTTTCAAATGTTCTTTTTTGTTTCTACACTATCCCTACTTGCTTTTATTCTGTTTTATTTTCCTGTATTTTAATCATGTAAAGCACTTTGCATTGTCTCTGTACTGAATTGTGCTATATAAATACATTTGCCTTGCCTTGCCTTGCCTTGCCTTGCCTTGCCTTGCCTTGGAGGACCGTGGGTGAGCCCTGGGGCGGAACCCAAGGCTGGCAGGAGAGCTTCAGGATGGGACCCAAGCGGAGCTTGGCTGGAGAGTTTGGGACGGGACACGAGCAGGGCTTGGAGCGGAATCCAAGAGCTAGACAGGTGTAGATAATCAGGCTGAGTGGAGACCGAGCTGGGCTGAGGAGGAAGGTGCTGGAAATCCTCCAGAGGCAGGTAGGTCATGACAAGAATGAACACAGCTTCAAAGGAAAGGAAGGAATAGATGTAACTTCCCAGGATCAGCCAAGAACATCACATTCATATTAAATTAAGAGGACCAGGTTTTTGCCTGCATGCTTTACCTAAATACTAGCATATTTGTTTTCTCTGAGTTATTGCTTTGAGATGAAGGACGGATTGTCATGGTTTAGTTTTTGTCTGGCTTTTTTCCCTGTTATTTTCCTACACCTCCTCCTCTCACTCAGCTCACCTTCCACTCCCCAGCAATCAGTCACACCTGTTAGGCATTAATTAGTCAGACTCACTCCACCTGTCAGCCTCCCCACAAAGGCCTACCTCAGTCTTCTCTTCCCTGCAGGTTCATCATTAGTCTCCACTTCACATCTGTCAGCCTGGTTTGCCCTTGCTAGCTGCTGGAATCCTGCCACCTCTGTGTGTTCTAGTTAAGTCTCTGCCTGCTGTTGGATTTTCCTGTCTCACCTCTGAGTTCCAAGTAAGGCCTCCGCTCGCTGCTGTATTTACCTGCCACCTCTCTGCTTCAAGTAAGGCCTGTTTTAGCTGTTGGATTTACCTGCCTCATCTATGCTTCAAGTAAGGCCTCTGCTAGCTGCTAGATTTACCTGCCTCACTTGTGCTTCAAATAAGCCTCTGATAGCTGCTGGATTTTCCTGCCACCTCTGAGCTTCAAGTCTCTGCTAGCTGCTGGGTTTCCTGCCTTCATCTGTGCCTTGAGTAAGCCTCTGCCAGCTGTTGGGTTTTCTGTCGTCTCTGTGCCTCAAGTCAAGCCTCTGTTAGCTGCTGGGTTTCCTGCCTTCTCTGAGTTCCAGCAGCCCTGCTCTCAAGAACTTTCTCCGGTCCGTCAGCTCCTGCTCTCATCTACACCCCAGTTCCAGTCCAGTCCTGCCTCTCTGGTTTCATCTTCCACTACTCATCTTTCTGTCAATAAACTCTCAGTAAATAGCTCTGTATGTGTGGTGTCCATTCTGGGTTCATCTAAGAAAAATCATGACACGGATATCCTTGAAAAAGCCACCTTTCTTCCAACAGAAGACTCTGAGAAGTGAGCAGGGTACGGTAAGAAGTCAAAATGAACAATTGTTTGGAATGACATGCAGTTACCTGCAATATTTATTGAGATTTAATATCTCTGCACTCTGACACAAATAACTCAATAGTTCTCTTTTAACCAGGTGTTAAAACATCCTGAGGGGAGAAACACATAAAACTAAGTTTAGCTAACTATTAACCTAGAGGTCTTTTAGACCAGGATAATTTATAGATTATCCTCTTACTTACATACAGAAAAGTAATAAGGCCAATTAGATTAGTTGGACATTTTGGATCTGGTCAGGATTGCAGTGCGGCTCTGATAATAGGATAACAGCATGAAGGTTTAGTTTTGATTCGGCTTTTGTTTACCATTAGTTTTCAGTTTTTCCACCTTATTTAAGTTTTAGTTATGATTTGACTTTATTTATTGTTAGTTTTTAGTTTCTCCCTCCCCTTCTACTCTGTCTTCACTTCACTCCCTTTGCAGTCAGTCACACCTGTTGGTAATTAATCAGTCAGACACATTTCACCTGCTAGCCTCCCTATTTAAGCCTCCCTCTGTCTCACTCTAGTGCCGGTCCGTCATCAATCTACACCCTCTCCATATCTCTCCGCCTGTTACCTTTGGAACCCTGCCACCTCTGCTTCTTGTAAGGTTTGCCACCTGTTTTTGGATATCCTGTTGCCTTGCTCTGATGTTGCTCTCTGTTGTGCAGAAGGGCCTGCTGCTGTGCTCTGCACCAAACTGTGGACTCTTGCTGCTGTGCTCTGGCTGACCCGGTGGCGAACTGTGGACTTAGCTGCCTGCCTCTGGTTCCAAGAACTCTCTCTCTCTGGGCCGTCAGCTCCTGCCATCATCTGCCCCCTGATCCTCTGCAGTCCAGCCTCCCATGTTACCTCATCCACCACCCACCTTCCTTTCAATAAAAGCTCTCATCTTAGTCCTGTGTGTGTGTTCTGAGTTCATCAGTAAACAAATCCTGACACACAGGGTGTGTGGAGATACCCAAGATAAGCTGATGTGGTTTGGAACTGTCGTAAATTTGTCACAGGTGATGAAAGTGCTTTGAAGGCCGAGGCACTTGGAACCAGGTTGACACTGAAGACGACGAGGTGGTCCCACAGGGATTACCTGACACCTTGCACTGACTGTAAAGGGTTTTTGGTTTTTGGGGTTGCCGAAAAGAGAAAGCATCAGAGAAAACCTACCCTGTCCTGACAAGGTCCGCACTCAAAACGCATACATCCAATAACCGAGGCCTAGACAAATACGAGTTTATCCAAGAATTTCTTTAATCCATAGATTAAAATGCTATGGGTAAACGGATAATTAAAAGAGTGTTTGATACTAATGAGACATAAGGAGACTTTTTAATTACACTAATTAATTAATCAGTCAAAGTTGTGTTGGGTGAGTTGAAGGCAACTTTCAGAGTAAAATAACATGAGTAAGTAGAAAGATGATTTTATAAAAATTATACATAGAAAGTTAAAAATCTAAATCCTTAAGTTTTGGTTAAAAATACAAACAATCATCACATGTAAGGTTTACTTTTTATGATTTAATTGGAAACTAATTCTGATTTGCTAAGTAGATTTGTTTATTCAAAAATGTTTGAACGTTTTCAAAAGGGTTTCTGTTCCTTACTATGATTGACACTTAAACCAGAGAAAAATACATTTTGGATAAAGCTGTGTGTAGTGCTAAAGATTTGCCTGGTGGGATGCCTGCTCAGGATCTTCCTCCTACCTTGTTGTGAAGAACCTCAGCAGTTTTAAACAGATACCAGCATGGTATAAATATTTTATTTTCTCTGTAGATTTGCACCTCGTTTCTTAAAGCAACAGCGCTTCCCTTAACAAAGAGAGGGGAAAAAAGGTTTGATGCAGTGAAGCTGAAGTTGATTCACAGAACTGTCCTAGGCTACACCTACTTCCTGAATATCAACCAATTACGACTTGGTGTGCCCTAGGGCATGCAAAGGCTTCCTTTTTCTCAGCTGACTGTGTGTTACATGAGATACAGTGAAACCTTGACTCTCTAGTGAGTATAAAAAATGGCCATGAAATGAATATGATGATAAAATTATACTGTAAAGAACTTTTAACTGACAGACAATGGAAGTTAAGACCCACATTGGATGTATTCTGTTAAGAATTACTGGAAAGCTACTGCAAATACATTTGAACTTAAAGATTACTCCTTAAAATAATATCTTGCATGTGAAAGTGCTTGGAGGACATTTTTAATAAATGACACATGAAGGGGAGCTTGATAAGAACACTAATTACACATTTGTTTCTGTTTCTGGACAGCCTCGTGTCTGCCAACCATCTCCACGGAGCGATTTATTGGGAGTGAAATGCTCACTGCCCAAGCCAGAACTGAACACTCATTACCATCTAGCTTAATCGTCCTCTGCAGGTGGGGAACAAGGAGAGAACTGGGGATGAAGAAGCCAGAGAACTCTAGCCAGAGATTTCTTACTCTTGCCTGAGAACCCTAAACGCAATTAGATTCATGGCTGCCATGTGCACTGAATGGCCTAAAGGCTTTCTTAATTTTGCGTTCTTGACATACTGAGTCTTCTCATATTGTGTTACTGTTTTTCAACTGCTCTGTTCCACTGACTTACGTGTTGTGACCTTTACACTGTGATGTTGCATTATTGTTGATCAATATGGTTTTGTGATAAAGAATGGAAATGCTCGCCCAGAGCAAAGGTACCCATAAGTGCACTCTCACAAACACATACAGTTTCTTGGATTCAGGTTCTTGCGGATTCACTTCTATTCAGAAAACCCCTATTATTACCTCTAGCTGTCACTTTATACATTTCTTATTAAATAATATTGTATATTCTTCAGTAATGGTATTAAGGCGTTGCTTGTTTGTACATGTAATACTTTATTGGTTGGTTTTGCTGTTCTTTTTATATTTCTCTTTGCCAGTGTAGAAGCAGATTTAGGGGATTATCCTTGTTCTCCTTGTTCTCAAAGCATAGTCAAAGCATAAAATCTTATAGGGTTAGGGTTAAGCTTCCTGCATATATAAATCAAGCACAGCATTGTGACGAAAGCAGTAAAGCTCCACTTGTAAAAGTAAAATCTGATGATATATGGGCTCCAGCCCCTACTTGCCATGTGTAAGTGTTGAAATATGAAGGAGTAATTTGTTCAATGGTTATTAATGGAGAGGCTGTTATGCTGCCATCTGCTGTGTCTTCTGAGTACTGCAGTTGTATTGTACTGTTTTGAAAAAAAAAATGTAAAAAAGTTTTGTAAGTGCAGTTTTTGAGTCGGATAAATGGAATTGTGGGGGTCACAATGGATGATGTTTATAGAGCGGACCAGAGAACTGGGCAACGTGGAAGTTTCAGATGGATTATTTGCTAAAAGCTAAAGGACTATGGGGCATGCAAACGGAGACGGATATGCTAACTCCGGACGCTATTGCACAAGCTCAGGCAGAATTCGAGAGACAGAGAGAAATAGCATTTTCCATGTTAGTGTTAAATGTGAGTACACCCTAGTTGTAATTAATAACAACCTGTCAAACTCCAAAAGAAGCTTAGGACATGCTAAAAGGACATTTTGAGAGAGACACTTTAGCAAATAAACTGTTCTTGAAGAAGAAATATTTCAAATGTGAAATGAAAGAAAAGGAAAGCTTAAATGACCATTCAAAATGGATGAAAGAACTGACTGATCAACTAAGAGCAATAGGTGCTGATTGTAACACTCCTGGGTAGCTTACCACCAAGCTTTGCTATGATTGTCACTGCTCTTGAAAAAAATTTGGACAATTTGACATTGCAGTTTGTTCAGCAATCACTAATCAATGAAGAGCAAAAGCGAGTTAATGTTAATGATGATTACAGAGCTGCTACATCAGGTGGTGAATCAGCCATATCAACACAAGTTCACAGAGAAATGCAGGACTGTTTAAAAGTAGAGGGAGCTGAAAGACAGAGTTCATGGAGATGTTACAAGTGTGGCAAAGAAGGACATAAAGCGTAACTGTCCAAGCTGAAAAAACCTGTCAGAAATCACAAAGCCAAAAATGTGGTATGTGAAAATGAAGAAGACCCCTCTAAGAGTGCCTTTGATGCAAAAAATGCAAATCTAACTGAGGGACCAGGACAAGATGAGTGGTTGATTGATTCTAATGGCAGGGTGGTGGAAGCTCAAGGATTTGGCATTGTGGCAAATTGTCATGTTCAATTTGGCATAAATTGAACATGACCTTCAAAATAAGTAATGCTAAACCTGCCACGATGTATGATGTGTTATATGTTCCAAAGTTGTCTGGAAATCTTTTTTCAGTGAGAGCAGCAGCAAGAAAAGGAAATACAGTGCAGTTTTAAAAATCTCGGTGCTACATCCGTGGCAAGGATGGAATTCATTAAGGAATGGGAATGCAAAGATCTGATGGACTGTATCAGTTGCATATTAAAGGATCTTTGCCGGTCTGCCTTAATGCATCAAGTGCATCAGTAACTGCTAATCTGTGGCATCAGCGCTTAGGTCACACCACCAGACTAAAGAAACTAGAAGATCTGGTGAATGGAGTGAAATTCTCTGCAGACAAAGAGCCCTTTTTCTGTGAAGCTCACAAGACAGCCATGCAAGGCAGTGGGAGAAATCCGTTCCAAACGTAAGCTGCAACTGATCCATAGTGATGTCTGTGGACCCATGCAGACTGAATCCGTAGGTGGGTCAAAATACTTTGTAACCTTCATTAATCAATTTTCTCCCTGTTGTAAGGTTTACTTCATGAAACAAAAAATTGAAGTCTTAAGCAAATTCAAGGAATTTGAGAGAACATTCTCCAATGAGTGTGGACACAAAGTTGCAAGACTGAGATCAGATAATGGTGGGGAGTAAATTTCAAGTGAGATTCAATAATATTTGAAAACTCAAGGAATCCACCATGAACTGTCTGTACCTCATGCACATCAGCAAAATGGAGTTGTAGAAAGAAAAAACAGGACATTGGTTGAAGCAGCCAGAAGCATGTTGTCACATGCTAAGCTAGCAAAGATGTACTGGGGTGAAGCAGTAGCAACAGCAGCCTAAATACAAAACAGATTGCCAAGATCTGTTCTGAAGCAAGAGACACCCAACCAACGATGGTCTGGTAAAAAAAACCCTGACATGAGCCATGTTAGAGTTTTTGGTTGTGTTGCTTATGCACGTGTTCCAGATGCTGAAAGACAAAAACCTGACAAGAAAGCTGTAAAGCTCAGGTTTGTGGGATATGCAAAAAACGCAAAAGGATATTGTCTATTCGATGAAAAAAAGAAGAACTCTGATTCAAAAGGATGTCATCTTTAATAAGTCGGACTTTGACTGTAAACAGAAGGAGGAAGTTTCCTGTTCAGAGAAAGAGGTGATTACCATCACAGAAGAAAAGGAAACAACTGATGACGTCACTGTCAATGAAACTATTAAAGGAGGAAGCAGAGTCAGAAAGGCTCTAAAGAGATATGGATATGACGAGTTGATCATTGTGCTAATGCGTGTTCTGTCATGGAACCAATCACACTGAAAGAAGCATTAAAGAGTCCAAATGCAAAAGAATGGTAAGAAGCGGCTCATTTGGAATACCCGTCACTGGATCTGGTGGAACTATCAAAGGGCAAAGAGGTCATTGGGTCAAGATGGGTGTTCAAAGTCAAGCATCAAGTGATGGAGAAGTGGAGCAATACAAATGTAGACTTGTTGCCAAAGGTTTATCACAGCTCTATGGTGCTGACTACTATGAAACATTTTCGCCTGTGGTACGTTTTAGCTCAATTCGTATGTTATTGTCTTGCCATCCAGAATAATCTACATGCACATCAAATCGATGTTGTTACTGCGTTTGTAAATGGACACCTGGAGGAAAAAATATATATATAGAACAACCTGAGGGATACATCAAACCAGGTCAGGAGCATCTTGTATGCAAAACTAAAAAAAAAAATCAATCTACGGATTAAAACAGTCTCCTCGTTGTTGGAACAAAGAGTTCACACAATTCATGATAGATCTTGGATTTAAGCAGAGCACCTCGGATCCCTGTGTGTTTGTGAGGTCATCACAGAAACTGGAGATAATTGCTGTTTATGTAGATGATCTGATGCTGATTACAGAGTCAACTGAAAGCATGGATGAGTTAAAACTGACTCTCCAAGAGCGCTACAAAATTAAGGACTTGGGTGAACTGTCCTACATTCTCGGCATCTCAGTTATTCAAGACAAAGCAAAAATCTGCATATTTCTTTATCAGAAACAGTACATTGAAACTATTCTTCAGAAATATGGGATGATTAAGCAAAACCTGTTGCAACCCCTGCTGACATCAGTGTAAAACAGAAAAAGGATGATGCTGTCAGTAACCCTGTCAATCCAAGCACATATCAGTCCATGGTTGGAAGTCTACTGTATGCGGCAATGACAACAAGATCAGACATAGCACAAGCAGTGAGTGCAGTGTCAAAGTACAATGCAAATCCAAATACTGCACATCTGACTGCTGGGAAGAGGATTCTTCGATACCTAAAGGGCACTACTAATCTTGCTCTAAAGTATGACTGTTCAGGGAACAAAGGTTTGACTGGTTTCTCTGATGCTGAATAGGCTGGAGATCAGGATGACCGCCGTTCAACAACAGGGGACATATTTCTACTCAGTGGAGGAGCAGTGAGCTGGCTAGGCAAAAAACAAGCAACGGTTGCACTTTCAACAGCAGAATATGTTGCTCTCAGTCAAGCAGCTCAAGAAGGTCCATGGCTGAGAAGATTACTGAATGATCTTGGTATGGTCACAAAGCCTACAGTGATTCTGTAGGACCACTAAGGAGCCATTGCAATGGCAAAGAACCCGGTGAACCATCCAAGAACCAAGCACTTAGACATTCGTTACCATTACATTCGTGAATGTGTGCAGAATGGCGAAGTCACGTTAGAATATTGTTCAACAGATGACATGAAGGCAGATATCTTGACAAAGCCTCTTGCAGGACAGAAATTTGAGTATTTTAGAAAAAAGATTGGACTTTTTCCAATGTAAATCTGTGATAGAATGTCTTGCTCTGTAGTTCATTATAAAGTTGACAATATTTTTTGTATAGCAAGACAAAAGTAAACTACAAATCGGAAAAAAAGGAACTAATAGACCAGTTCATTGTTATTGTTTTGATCTGGGTTTTTCGCGCATGCGCGCCGGACTGGTTGGCAAAAGACGAACACAATGGCGGACGCAAACAGAGAAACTGACGAGTTCTCCACATATTTTTCTTCTTTTGATAACGTATCACAAGATCGTTTTAAGACTAAGTTGATGGTTGATGGTATCAGATTGCAAGATCCACACAGCAAAAGCCTGAAGGGACGGAGCGAGTCTGTGAAATGCTGGCCAAGGGTACCGTAGCGCGACATAAAGCTGCCTTATAAACACGGCAGGCCAGTACAGACGAGAGAGCACAAAAGCCCCTGAAACCACTGGACGGCTAAAATTATTTTATATCGGGAAAAAGACTCCAGCAACGCCTGCGACGCCATGAGGGATTAAGCGGTCAGAAAATGGATGGATGGATGGATGGATGTTGTTCACACGTTTGTGCAACAGCACAAAGCGGCGTCGGACACAGACCGCGTCTCAGCAGAGAGGAAGACCCGCCCGGTAGGTTAAAAAAAAACATTGTTCACTACGTTTTTTTTTGGTGTTTTTGTCATGTTAAAATGGGTGGGGGTGTCTGCGACGTTGCAGCGTAAACACAGACGTACTAGCGCGTGTGAACGGGGGCGTAATGCAGCTGCTGTCTGTCTGACAGCCTCCGGCCCGTGTAGCGATCGCCACCTCCCCTCCGCCGTTATTTAAGTAGAACAATGACTAGAGCAGAATTAACTTGTATTTACCGGAGATGAAGTGTAGACTGCAAATTCTGTCGTAGTATGATGGCTCCCCTAGTTCATTGGGAGTGTCTGCCTGCGCTCTTTTCATTGAAAATATCCATTTCTTTCTTCGTCCTTCCTCCTTCGGTAAACGACAGAAACGTACATCCAACGATTTGGAATGCCTCTCTGTGCAACTGGGAGCACAACAAGTCGTAGGCATTGTTTAGATTCCAAAAATAAACAAACTAAAAGTACGCTCAAAATCACCCGTTTTGTCATGTAGTAGACGAGAACAGTACTGTTTTTTGCCTACCACCGTGACCCGGATGTAGCGCTGACGTCACGCGTGAACTACCCTATAGGTTAGTCTTGCAAGTTGAGTTAAGATTGATTTCATCACTATCTTAATACTGTCATTTCGATCTGAAAAACTCACACAGAAAGAAAAGGCCATTAGAAGAATTTTATTGACACAATATTTTTAAGAGTTTGGCGCTCAGACCTCCGCAGGAAAAAGTCACACTGAATTATACTTCAATATGCATAAGCAGGCGTATGAGAATAGGGATGTTTCCCCCCAGGCCTGAAACTGGTGGTGGAATGGAGATAAACAAAGTTGTTCAGTCCGTATGATTATCTGTTTGAGCTAGATGTCCACCTTGATAAACACAGGTTTGCCTGAACTGTCCATGATGAGCAGGCATGAAGCGACCTTGGAGAGGAAAAACTCCCCTTGGGAAGAAACCTCTGGCAGAACCAGGCTCAACATGGCGGTCTTCTACCGGACCGTTTTAAGGAGTGACTGGGAAATCTGTAAGAGTCCGGAGGAATTACACTCTGATAGGGTTCAAGGAGGACTGTAGGAAAGCCAGGCGGCGCTTGCTACGATGGTGGGAGGTGCGTTGAGTCCAAACCAGACACGACGGAGTAAACGGAGGCAAGGAAAAGTGCCATGAAGGCAAAGAGCCACAAAGGCTTGCATAGAGGGCCGTTGCCACGAAGGCTTACCAAACAGGGCTGTTGCCGCGAAGACCTACCAAAGCAGGGCCGGTTGCCACAAAGGCCTACCAAAGTTAAGTGAGATGAGTAGGGAGATGAAGTGAGGTGAATGAAGATAGATGAGTCTCAGGGATAATACTTGGGGATGGAAGGCTTGCAAAGGGGGCCGTCTGAATCGAAATACGACATAGGTGCGACAGTTCTTGCGCTTGCTGAAAAGCAGGCCGAGAGATGATTTGGAGTTGCTTTTAAGGTGAACACTGGATGATGATTGGGCTTGGAGGAGGTGTGGCTCAAAGCGGATTGGCTGCATTGGAGCCGCCTCCGATTGGATGGAAGTGAGCAAGAGTTTCTTCAGTTGAATTTCCGCCTTTAGCTTCATTTCAATCTGAAAAAGCCCACAAAGAGAGAAAGGCAATTGGAAGAATTTATTGATACAATAATTTAAACTTTGGCACTCAAACCTCGGCAGGAAACATAAACGCTGATTTATACTTTAATGTAGATAAGCAGATGTATGAGAATAAGGATTCCCCCCCCCCAAAAAAAAAATGCTGAAGTCCAGGCCAGAGCGTCAGCATGTTCAGAAGGCAGAGAGAAGGAGAAAATATGTGAAAGCCTAGCAATGAGGGCCATTGCCACGAAGGCCTACCAAAACAGGGCAGTTTTACCACTAAGGCTTACCAAACAGAACCGATGCCGCGAAGGCTTACCAAAATTTAAACGAGATGAATGGGAAGATGAGGTGAGGTGGATGGTGAGGTGAATGGTGAGGTGAATGGTGAGGTGATTGGTGAAGTGAGGTGAATGGTCAGTTTCGGGGCTGATGCACGGGGCTGATGCACGTCATGAATGAATAATCATGGCAGGGAGCATGGCAGGGAACATGCAGGGAGAATGGCAGGGAGTATGCAGGGAACATGGCAGGGAACATTGCAGGGAGCATGGCACGAAGCATGGCAGGGAGTATGCAGGGGACATGGCAAGGAGCATAGAAGGGATTACGGCAGGGAGCATGGCAGGGAGCATGGCAGGGAGCATACAGGGAACATGCAGGGAGCATGGCAGGGAGCATGGCAGGTGAGGTGGATGGTGAGGTGAATGGTGAGGTGAATGAAGACAAATGAGATGGTCAGTTTCAGGGCTGATGCATGGGGCTGATGCACATGACCATGAAGGAATGAAAAGGGATGGCAGGACACATGAATGACGGAAGCCTGGATGACAGGACGCATGAATGACATGACATATGACATGACAAATGACAGGGCAAAGGACAGGACAATGAACAGGATGCCTAATTGACAGAACCAATGACAAGACAATTGACAGGATAAATGACAGAGGATGCTTAGGGATGATGCACATGAATGAATGAATGAATGAATGAATGACCATAAAGGAATGAACAGAATGACAGGACGCCTGCATGGCAAGACGCCTGGATGACAGACTAAATGACAGGAGGTGCATGAATGAATAAATGACCATGACGGAATGAACAGGATGATAGGACGTCTGCATGGCGGGATGTCTGGATGACAGGATAAATGACAGGATAAGTGACAGGGGATGCTTAGGGATGAAGCACATGAATGAATGACCATGAAGGAATGAACAGGATGACAGGACGCGGGTCTAATGAGACTTAAATGAGATTTGAATCCACCACCAGTATTCACAGTTAGATTACCTTGAAGATGAGCATTAGGCGGCTAAGATGAATGAAAGGTCAGAGCAGATATGTGAGGCATGCTGATGATAGCCATCGCCCAGCGATTGGGCTCCAAGAGCGTCTGCTGTTGCGCAGCTCACATCCTGAATGAATGCTGAAATAACTCTAGATGAAAGGCCACAAGATTAACGGTTTCTTGGATGATTTGAAAACAGTGTGTTGGCATGGGGACCCTCCGAAGAAAGAATAGTGAAGACAATCATCGAACCAACTGTTTTTAGAATCCCCCAAAACTTACGGATGCACCTCCGTAAAATTAAACATATCTACAGACAAAAGACATCATTATAGAAAGTATATTTCAAATCCAGACGAGAAGCAAGCCAGACCAGAAGGAAAGTTCAGAACGGCGGCTCTTAACCAGAGTATCCTGTTCAAGGAGGGAAGGGAACGGAATTAGTGAGCTCGAGCTGCCTGGAAATATAAGCGTGACTCTTGCAATGATGCACCTGCGAGACTGAGGTGACCGAGCGAGCAGAGCAGCTGACGCTCGGAAATAACTGATATGAGAATGAAACTGATATCTCGAGAATTCAAGAGCTTGTCTGCAGGCAAAAAGCTATCATGGAACTAGGTTGAGATCAATACGTAGAACTAAATTTGCAGGCTGACAGGTTTAGTTTGAGAAAAACAACTGGGAATAGTGAAAATAATATCTATAAGAAGAAAACAACCAGAAAATGAAGGACAATTAAATACAGGTAACACTTCTTAAGACATAATCGATAATGTTTGCTTAGCTCATAAATGCCGAACGAATACCAAATGCTGTTATGAATCGATTAGCTTATTAAGTTCATTCCATGTTCTTTGGATGAATTTAATAATTAAATTCAGATTCTGCACTGCATCTTGATAAAACTGATGATCTCATTGCTTAGTAGCTTTAGTTAGCCTCACGCCTGCAGAGAGGATCCGTAATTGAAAATAGTATCGACCAGACAACAGCACCCGCAATGATGCTCTGGGGATGTTCATCTTGAATGAATTCTTGAGCCTAAAAAAAAAGAAATAGACAATCCCTAAATACATGAGCAAAGTTGCTGTTAAAGATCGCCTAATACTCGAACCATCCCTCACAGCCATCCTGACATCGGGTCCCAGCTGACATTCATCAGACAATACCTATAAGCAAAAACCTTAAATAACTTTAACATGTATAATTTCACAACACCTGAAGTAATTGCTTGGCAAAACATTGAAATGACAGATGAAATGACAAGAGTGACAGAAGTGGCCTGGTCAGCATGAATGAGAAGTCTGAATCCAATACAGACCAGTCCAAGCGGATGCCAAATTGCACCAGAGTTGCAGCGGTTTTAATAACAATTGGTATCAATTGCTGAATTTAAAATGCACTTCTGAAATAAAATGGGGTAGTTAAATGACAAATCAGGATTTGAAACATTAGAATGAATAGGAATACATTCTGCCTAAATAGCGGACGGACAATTCGGGAGTATGATGAGTGAAACGCATGCAATGGAAAAAGTTTAATGAACAAATGGATGAATGATATACTGTAGATTGGTAGGAACAATAAACCATCAAGAACCATACTCCAACCAGTAGGTGGCAGTAATGCTACTACAAGCCCGTTGGTAACCGGCAATAACAGAAGAAGAAGAAAACGAAAATAAACAGTAAAATAAAATATGTTCTGCCTGAATACATATTACCTGAGCTGGCTCGGAACGCATTAGCGAGTGAATGAGAGAGTAGATCTGGCTGAAAAGGTGCGGCCGGGACGAGTGGCAAGGTGGCCCCGCAAAGCCGATCAAAACCAGAGAAGGTCCCGGGTGAGACGGCGGATCCGCGAACCAAGAGCCAGCCCCACGGGGTCAGCTGGAGAAAGACCCCGGCGAGCTATGAGGCGAAGCTGACCGGAACTGAGGCAGAGTTGGGACAGCGTATGTGTCGCTTGCCGAGGAAGCGGAGGGTTTACAAGTTCATTGCGCCAGGAATCGGAGCTGACGGAAAACAGAGGTCGGAGAGGATGTGGAATTCTTTTAAGATGAACCCAGGATGCTGATTGGCTTCGAGGAGGAGCAGTTCAAAACTGATTGGCTTGCGTCGGAGGCGGCAATAGTAGGCAATAGAGTTTCTTCAGTCTGAAGTTTCGCTTAAGCTCCATGATTGTCTTGGATGAACCCAGAACACAGCACACACACACACACACACACACACACACACACACACACACACACACACACACACACACACACACACACACACACACACACAGCTGGTTTCCAGAGTTTATTGAAGCAGCAAGAAGTGGATGATGAAAGCCAGAGTCATTTACCAGATGGAGGTTGCAGGGATGCAGGAACTGGCAGATGGGAACAGACAGGAACAGGACCAGGACATGAGCAGGAACAGGACAGGCAGGATGGTCAGAGGACTGAAGATGAACCGGTAACCATGGACAAACTGAGGTGAGTTTATATGGTGGAGTAAGCAGGGGGAATGAGTCCATGGTAATTGCAGCCTGACAGGTGTTCCTAATCAGGACTGCACTGTAGACGGAGCAAGAAATGTTCAGTATGCAGCCTTCAGGCTTACTCTATGCATACTCTATGCATTGCTAATGTGGTAAATAACTATTCTAGCTGCAAATGTTTGGTTTTTGGTGCACTATCTACATAGGTGTATAGAGGCCCATTTCCAGCAACTATCACTCCTGTGTTCTAATGGTACAATGTGTTTGCTCATTGGCTCAGAAGGCTAATTGATGATTAGAAAACCCTTGTGCAATCATGTTCACACATCTGAAAACAGTTTAGCTCGTTACAGAAGCTACAAAACTGATCTTCCTTTGAGCAGATTGAGTTCCTGGAGCATCACGTTTGTGGGGTCAATTAAACACTCAAAATGGCCAGAAAAAGAGAACTTTCATCTGAAACTTGACAGTCTATTCTTGTTTTTATAAATGAAGGCTATTCCATGCGAGAAATTGCTAAGAAATTGAAGATTTCCTGCAATGGTGTGTACTACTCTCTTCAGAGGACAGCACAAACAGGCTCTAACCACAGTAGAAAAAGGAGTGGGAGGCCGCATTGGACAACTGAGCAAGAAGATAAGTACTTTAGAGTCTCTAGTTTGAGAAACAGACGCCTCAGAGGTCCCCAACTGGCATCTTCATTAAATAGTACCCACAAAACACCAGTGTCATCATCTACAGTGAAGAGGCGGCTGCGGGATTCTGGTCTTCAGAGCAGAGTGGCAAAGAAAAAGCCATATCTGAGACTGGCCAATAAAAGAAAAAGATTAAGATGGGCAAAAGAACACAGACATTGGACAAAGGAAGACTGGAAAAAAGTGTTGTGGACGGATGAATCCAAGTTTGAGGTGTTTGGATCACAAAGAAGAACGCTTGTGAGATGCAGAACAAATGAAAAGATGCTGGAAGAATGCCTGACGCCATCTGTTAAGCATGGTGGAGGTAATGTGATGGTCTGGGGTTGCTTTGGTGCTGGTAAGATGGGAGATTTGTACCGGTAAAAGGGATTCTGAAAAAGGAAGGCTACCACTCCATTTTGCAATGCCATGCCATACCCAATGGACAGAGCTTGATTGGAGCCAATTTCATCCTACAACAAGACAATAACCCTGAAAACACACCTCCAAATTGTGCAAGAACTATTTAGAGCAGAAGCAGGCAGCTGCTATTCTATCAGTAATGGAGTGGCCAGCGCAGTCACCAGATCTGAACCCCATTGAGCTGTTGTGGGAGCAGCTTGACCGTGTGGTACGCATGAAGTTCCCATCCAACCAATCCAACTTGTGGGAGCTGCTTCTGGAAGCGTGGGGTGCAATTCTCCAGATTACCTCAACAAATTAACAGCTAGAATGCCAAAGGTCTGCAATGCTGTAATTGCTGCAAATGGAGGATTCTTTGACGAAAGCAAAGTTTGATGTAAAAAAAAAATCTTATTTCAAATACAAATCATTATTTCTAACCTTGTCAATATCTCGACTCTATTTTAAATTCATTTGACAACGTATGGTGGTGAATAAGTGTGACTTTTCATGGAAAACACAAAATTGTTTGGGTGACCCCAAACTTTTGAACAGTAGTGTAAATATTAAAGGGGAAGTCCGGTCAACAAGGAAAAATCAGGGGACCATTAGCTATAACTAAAACTAATACGTTTGTGGTTATTTAATTAACTTATCTTTAATCAATAAGAAAATAAAAACAATTTGTTGTCTGGATCACTGTATATGGGGCAGTGTTGTAGTCAAGTCACTATGCCTCGAGTCCGAGTCCAGGTTCGAGTCACCAGTGTTCAAGTCCGAGTCAAGTCCAAGTCATTAAAAAAAAAATCCGAGTCGAGTCCGAGTCGAGTCCACTACTCATCCGAGTCAAGTCCGAGTCGAGTCACTATTGACGTGTGATGTATGACATGAAGCAGTAACATTCCATTGCACTAATAACTCTTTCGCTGTAGTTACCCTTGGTTTTACTCGGTAAAACGACTGCTTTTTCCAAGTCTAAGACGTCTCCTAACCATGGTTTTTAAACATTGTTGTTATGGAACGCGCAACAGCGACTCGAGGTACGCTGATAGGCCGCATATGAAGGATGTTAAAGCCGCAAGCGGCGTCGATCGGCCCTCGCAGCCAAGCGCGCTCCGGTCTATTGGCGGGGTTCGCGCACCGCCGCGGTGCCGGCCGGCGGGCGGGGTTCGCACACCGCCGCGGTGCCGGCCGGCGGGCGGGGTTCGCGCACCGCCGGCCGCCCACCACCGCAGATGCTATTACGCATTTTCCTCGTCCGTCCACCTGGCGATTCCCACAAACGCGTTCGGCAGCGTTCCACCATTACTCGCAACAAATCTGGTGTGGATCGGTCGATGCAGCGAGGAGATACAGCCGTTGGATAATGATAATGCATTTGGCCACCGGACCGGACTAAATTGTTCGGCGGGCCGGAAAATTTATACCGATTCCTGGACGGTGACTACAAACAGAAAAAAAAAAAAAACGGTTGAGGACGGCATGAATGCCGAGCAGGAGAAAAACATCGACTTACCTTTCTATCAACTCGGCCAGTTTTCCAGTCTTTATAAGCCCTCGACACTGAATCCATCGTTTGAGCTGAGCGTTGGTATGTTGTTCCATAGTTCTACCAGTAAAATGGGCGCCTGGACATCCTCTTGTGAAAGTTTAACAGCTGTAAAGTCGGTCATATCCTTGTGTCTGTTGCATGTGTAATGGCTGGTTGCTACGAGCGCTCTCACACTGTTTGCCCAACCTTAGCGGCAAGGGGCGTTGCTCATGAGATGGTGACGTCACGTGCGCGGTACGACATTTAGATATTAAAATCATACACCAAATAATATTCTAATGACATATTAAAATTATAGCCTAATGATATAAAAAATTTCTCAATTTCCGAGTCAGAATGATCTGAATGTAGGAGTCCGAGTCCAAGTTCGAGTCATCAGTGCTCAAGTCCAAGTCAAGTCACGAGTCTCTAAATTTAGCTAAAGACTCGGACTCGAGTTCGAGTCTCGGACTCGAGTACTACAACACTGATATGGGGGCGGGTTAGGGTTAGAGTTTTTTTTTTCGGATTTCCAGAGGACTTCACCACTGACATTCGCAATAGGTATTGTTACAGCAACAATGCTCACGTGCATGGCCATTGGATGTTCCAACTAGTAAAAGTAGAAAAAACATTGCTTATTTCAACTTTCTGATTCATGGGCCACCGTTGCTGGACTGCCAACTTGAAGAGAGCGGATTTGCCATCTAACTTCTGGTCAGAGACGAAACACGTCATATGCAGCAACCATTTCGAAGAAGAATGTTTTGAACATGACATGAGAGCGAGGATTTTCGGTAAGTTATTTTTTTATTTAAAATTTGCGGGGATGGTTACCAACCAGAGGGGCGGAGGGATACCACATGTGATGTGGTATCCCTCCGCCCCAGCATGTGCTGGAACGCTTTTATATTTTACAATTTATACAATAATGACCACCTGCCCTATTTACTAGGGGGCAAATATAACTCAAGTCACCATTCACACGCGATCTCTCCTCTGCTGCAGCACCGTTAAAGCCGTGCTGCGGCGGAGCGAGCGCACACGCACACACACACGCGTGTATATATATATATATATATATATATATATATATATATATATATCTTGGGGGGTCCGACTGAGTTTGCACTGGAAATAAGTCCAGTTTCTGTCAAGAAACTCTTCTAAAAAATCCAACAAAAGTGCCGGGAGAATTCAGGAACTTCTTGCAGCGCTTGAACTCAGGAACTTCTTGCAGCGCTTGCACTCAGGAACTTCTTGCAGCGCTTGAACTCAAGAACTTCTTGCAGCGCTTGAACTTAGGAACTTCTTGCAAACGTGGAACTTGAGAGCAACGGCAGGTTGAGAGTGATGGCAGGTTGCTTGGCTGATGACCAGATGAGCTGGCGGAGGACGGCCCGGTCGTGGCAGGCAGCGGATCAGCAGAGTCTGGTGAAGGCATCGCGGTGGGCGACCCCAGCGAGGCGCAGTCATCCGGCGGCGGAACAGCAGGGTCTCCGGTAGCGGTTGTCGCGGAGGGCGGCCTCGTCGTGGCTGGAGCAGAGGCGGTTGTTGCGGAGGGCGGCCACGTCGTGGCTGGAGCAGAGGCGGGCGTCGCCGAGGGCGACCCCGTCATGGCTGGAGCAGAGGCGGGCGTCGCCGAGGGCGACCCTGTCATGGCTGGAGCAGAGGCGGGCATCGCCGAGGGCGGCCACGTTGTGGCTGGAGCAGAGGCGGGCGTCGCCGAGGGCGACCCCGTCGTGGCTGGAGTAGAGGCGGGCGTCGCCGAGGGCAACCCCGTCGTGGCTGGGTCAGCTGGCAGAGAGGCAGCAGGATCTCAGGTAGCCGACAGTGGAGTCTCACCTTGGCTCTCCTGGCGTGGAGCTCCACTGAAGGATCCTCTGAGAGTTCTGGAGCTGAGACTGGAGGAGGGTCCTCTTGGACCGCCTCACAGGAATCTGGAGCTTTGACTGGAGGCGGGTCCCCCTGGACCGCCTCAGAGGACTCTGGAGCTTTGACTGGAGGCGGATCCCCCTGGACTGCCTCAGAGGACTCTGGAGCTTTGGCTGGAGGCGGGTTCCCCTGGACAGCCTCGGACGTCTCTGGAGCTTTGACTGGAGGCGAGTCCCCCTGGACCGCGTCGGACGACTCTGGAGCTTTGACTGGAGGCGAGTCCCCCTGGACCGCCTCGGACGACTCTGGAGCTTTGACTGGAGGCGAGTCCCCCTGGACCGCCTCGGACGACTCTGGAGCTTTGACTGGAGGTGAGTTCCCCTGGACCGCCTCGGACGACTCTGGAGCTTTGACTGGAGGCGAGTTCCCCTGGACCGCCTCGGACGACTCTGGAGCTTTGACTGGAGGCAAGTCCCCCTGGACCGCCTCGGACGACTCTGGAGCTTTGACTGAAGGCGGGACCCCCTGGACTGCCTCGGACGACTCTGGGGCTGTGACTGGAGGCGGGTTCCCCTGAACCGCCTCAGATGACTCTGGAGCTTTGACTGGAGGCAGGTCCCCCTGGACCGCCTCTCTGGACTTGAGAGCGTAGACTGGAGGCGGGTCCACCTGGACTGCCTCGCTGGACTCGAGAGCGAAGGGAGGAGGCGGGTCCTCCTGGGCCTCCTCGCTGGACTCGGGAGCGTGGAGAGGAGGCGGGTCCACCTGATCCCTTCTTGAGGCTTGGATAGAGGCGGATTCTCTTGGACCCCTTCATGCGGCTTGACTGAAGACGGGTCCACTTGGATCCCTGCTTGAGGCTTGGACGAAGGCAGGTCCTCCTGGGCCCCCTCGTGGGACTTGGACGGAGGCAGGTCCTCCTGCACCCCCTCGTGGGACTTGGACGGAGGCAGGTCCTCCTGGACCTCCTCCAGAGACTTGGATGGAGGCAGGTCCTCCTGGACCCCCTCGTGGGACTTGGACGGAGGCAGGTCCTCCTGGACCTCCTCGAGAGACTTGGACAGAGGCAGGTCCTCCTGGACCTGCTCGAGAGACTTGGACGGAGGCAGGTCCCCCTTGGACCCCCTCTTGAGACTTGGACGGAAGCAGGTCGTCCTGGACCCCCTCTTGAGACTTGGACGGAAGCAGGTCCTCCTGGACCCCCTCTTGAGACTTGGACGGAGGCAGGTCCTCCTGGACCCCCTCGTAGGACTTGGACAGAGACAGAGTGTACACAGCAGGAATCTCAACTATAGCCAGCAGAGCGGAACTTGCGTCGGCCGGCAGAGCGGGGCTTTCGTCGGCCGGCTGAGCGGAGCTTGCGTCGGCCGGCTAAGCAGAGCGTGAGTCGGCCGGCAGAGCGGGGCTTTCGTCGGCCGGCAGAGCGGGGCTTTCAATAGATACGCGCACACCCACGCAGGCTTGGGCGTGTGCGGTGGTAACCTCTGCAGTGGTTGGCAAGCCGGTGTGCTCCCCGACCACATAGACTGTGGGAGTTTCATCAGGAGCGGACCAACATGGGAGAAGGTCGTCCCTGTCCCCATAGAAAAAGTCCCACAGCTGATCTTCATGAAGGCGGGGTGCTCTAGCCAGACTCTCTAGGGCAGGAGCAGCAACCACCGCATCCGGCCGACTCGCCAGGACAAGAGAGGTGACATTGATCCCAGTTAGTGTGGGCGGGAGCGTCTGGCCGAGCCTCGGGGAGGATCCTGTGCTGGCGAGCCCGGCGTCTGCGCCAGGAGGAGCTGGGCACTGAATTGAAGGCTGCTGCAGGTGATGGGGCGATAGAAACTGTGTCAGGATCAGTGGTAAGAGCGGTGGAAACAGCCGAGGCAGGAGCTGCAGCAGTGGCGGAGACAGCCGAGGCAGGAGATGCAGCAGCGGCGGAGACAGCCGAGGCAGGAGCTGCAGCAGCGGCGGAGACAGCCGAGGTACGAGCTGCAGCAGCGGCAGAGACCGCAGAGGCAGGAGCTGCAGCAGTGGCGGAGAAGCTTGCCAATGGAGGTCTGGGTGGAGGCGGCCTGTGGAAAATCTGGGCGTAGGCAGCCTACTTGTTCCACTCGATCTCCTCCGCTAGCCCAGTGATCCCAAGGATGGACATCAGAGCGATCTGATCTTTATAAATGTTTCACAGGCTCTCCACTGTATCCACCCACACCCAGGGCAGGATAACAGTGGGTAAAGAGTTCAGAAGTTTCCTCAGATTGAGGAACATGGTTTCAGCCATGGAGCTCAGGTGGGAGGCAGGCACTGGACTCTGTGTGGGCGACAGGCTCATTCTGACTGGTTCATACTTATCAGGTACTGGTTACTGAGCCTGAATTCAGCCACACACACAGCTTCGTTTCAGAGTTTTATTGAAGGTGATGAGTGGTAGAAAAGGAAACCAGCAGACTGTACCAGATGGCAGCGAAGTGATGTTGACGGTGGCTGGAGCAGGAGGACGTAGTGGAGCCGAAGCCGGCGGACTTGAGGGAACGCAGGCAGGAAGGCAAAGACGAGGGAAGGCTGGTAGGCAGACGCAGGGCTGGCTGGAGATGGGGCACACGATGTGGGACGAGGGACGCTGGGAGACGTGAGGCATGAGCAGACACGGGAAGGACGTTGACGAACCAGCGGCGAGAGCAGGACTGAGAGGAGCTTATATAGGAGGTTGAACAGTTGGAATGAGTCCGGACTTGATTGTTGCAGCAGGTGAAACTGATCCAGCATGGAGTGAAGCAGGGCAGAGTGGATGGTGGAAGGATCTGGAACTGTCCATGGTGCAGAAGGGAGAACTGCACCCTGACACTTTGATGTTTTCTGTAAATGTTAAGACAATTTGGGAATGATAATTCTTGTTTTCTTTGTTTTTTCAATAAAATACATCTGTTTGGAGACAAAATTATACAATAATTAAATTTTTCTATTAATTTTATTGATATTATGCTGTACATTTTGATGGAACACAGGGTAAATCTTATGACCAAAGGCTTTGTCATATGCAGAAGGTGTCCTACAATGGAAATCTGCACTTTTATCTGACCAGATTCCCCTTTATGAGGGGAAAGACACATTTCGCACCGTTAAGGCAAGTGTGCCAAAATCACAGGTCCACCTGGCACACTACCCACTAAAACCTTTGTGGAATAAATATGCTTCAACTGATTCAGTCCATATTTATTGCTCTTATAGTCAAGATGTGGATCTATAAAGTCTGAGGTTTTTATTATATTTTCAAAAGTTTATTTGGGATAAAGTTTAGTTGAGCACACTTAACAAAGACAAAACAAAACCCTAGTACTGGGTGGCCGGGGGATAAAAGACCTGTGAAAGTAAAGTGTGGGTAAAGTGAAATTAGTCGGGTGAATGTGTACGGAAACACTACCCGTGATTTCCACAGCCCCGGGCTTTTCAAAAGCCCCGGGGCTTTGAGTGTGAATGGAAAAGGGGCTCTTGGTGTCCTCCAGCAACCTAAACCTTTAGCAGCATAACAAAAAGATAGCTCAAGGTAACCTAAGCAAATCTAAGTATAAACTTTGTCCAGAAGGAAAGTTTTAAACCTAGTCTTAAAGTGGACAGGGTGTTTGCCTCACGGACAAAGTTGGTTCCACAAGAGAGGAGGAGGATAACTAAAAGACCTGCCTCACATTCTAATTTTAGAGACTCTTGGAACCACCAGAAGACCTGTAGTCTACTGCAGAGAGTGAAGTGTGGTAAGGCAAGGCAAATTTATTTATATAGCACAATTCAGTACAAGACAATACAAAGTGCGTTACATGATTAAGATATACCAAAATAATAAAATGTAGATAGAAAATAGAATAAAAGCAAGTAGGGATAGAGTGTAGTAACAAAAAAGAACATTAAAAACAGTAAAACTGTTTAACTAGAACAGTCAAAGGCAATTTTAAACAGATGTGTTTTTAATCTTGATTTAAAAGAACTCAGGCTTTCCACACTTTTACAGTTTTTTGGAAGTTTGTTCCAGATAAGCGGAGCATAGGAACTAAATGCTGCTTCTCCATGTTTAGTTCTGGTTCTAGGTATGTGGAGTAGACTGGAGCCAGAAGACCTTAGTGGTCTGGAGGGTTGATACACTGATAACAAGTCTGTGATGTATTTAGGTGCTAAGCCATTTAAGGATTTATAGACTAACAGAAGTATTTTAAAGTCTATTCTCTGAGATACAGGGAGCCAGTGTAAGGACTTTAGAACTGGGGTTATGTGCTCTACTTTCTTAGTCTTAGTGAGGACGCGGGCAGCAGCGTTCTGGATCAGCTGCAGCTGTCTGACCCACTTTTTAGGAAGTCCTGTGAAAACACCGTTGCAGTAATCAATTCTACTAAATATAAACGCATGGATTAGTTTTTCAGATCCTGCTGAGACATCAGTCCTTTAATCCTAGAAATGTTCCTCAGGTGATAGAAAGCCGACCTTGTAATTGTCTTTAGATGCTTTTGGAGGTTCAGGTCTGAGTCCATCACTACTCCCAGATTTCGGGCCTGATTGGTGGTTTTTAGCTGAAGCGACTGAAGCTGTGTGCTAACTTTTGATCTTTCCTCTATTGGTCCAAATATTATTACTTCAGTTTTGTTTTTATTCAATTGGAGAAAATTTTGGCACATCCATGCATTGATTTCTTCTAGGCATTTACTCAGTGCCTGAATTGGTTCATAGTCACCTGGTGACATGGTGATGTAGAGCTGTGTGTCATCTGCATAGTTATGGTAGCTGATGTTGTTGTTTTTTATTATCTGAGCTAGAGGGAGCATGTAGATATTGAATAGGAGGGGACCCAGGATGGACCCTTGGGGAACCCCACATGTGATTTTTGTCATCTCTGATGTAAAGTTACCTACTGATACAAAAAAGTCCCTGTCCTTTAAGTAGGATTTAAACCAGTGGAGAGCTGTAGCAGAGAGGCCGACCCAGTTCTCCAGGCGCTCTAACAGGATGGAGTGATCAACAGTATCAAATGCTGCACTGAGGTCCAATAGAACCAGCACGGTGGTTCTTCCACAGTCTGTATTTATATGGATGTCATTAAACACCTTGATAAGGGCGGTCTCTGTACTGTGGTGAGCACGGAAACCTGACTGGAAAACATCAAAGCGGCTGGTCGTAGTTAAGAAGGTGTTTAATTGTTGAAATACAACTTTTTCAATGATCTTACTGATAAAGGGGAGGTTTGAGATGGGCCTGTAGTTCTGGAGTAAAAGTTTGTCTAAATTGTTCTTTTTCAGCAGTGGTTTGATAATTGCTGTTTTTAGGGACTGGGGGAAAACACCTGACAGAAGGGACGCGTTTATTATCTGAGTCAAATCAGACGCTATGACAGGTAAAACTTTTTTAAAGAAAGCTGCGGGGAGAACATCAAGGCAGCTTGAGGAGGAACTTAACTGCTGAATTATCTGCTCTAAGCTTTTGGAGTTTATTTGGCTAAATTGGGACATTTGGTCAAAATCAATTCTGGTAGGAGACAACGTTGGTACTGAACTTAGTATGGATGTACAAACAGATCCTCTAATCTTTTGGATTTTTTCAGTAAAGAAGTTTGCAAATTCATTGCAGGCCCTGGTGGAGTGGAGTTCTGAAGCCACGGACACATGAGGATTTGTTAACCTGTCGACTGTGGAAAATAAGACACGAGCATTATTAATGTTTTTCTTAATGATCTCAGAGAAGAAAGATTCTCTTGCATTTTTCAATTGTAAGTTATATCTGTTAAGTCTCTCTTTATAGATGTCATAGTGAACCTGGAGTCTATTCTTTCTCCACCTGCGTTCAGCTTTCCGACATTCCCTTTTTTCACTTCTAACTGCTGGAGCATTTCTCCAAGGAGATTTTTTCTTCCCGGAAACAACTTTCACTTTAACTGGAGCAATGCAGTTAATGATATCTGAGACTTTAGACTGAAAGTTATCTACTAGCTCATCTACTGAGTTGCAGCCCAAGGTTGTATGGAGGACCAATCCTGCCATAATTAAAAATACACACAGAAATAAATGAAGGACTTAATAATATAAAATGGCTTAAGAAAAGTGTCTAATAATATTAATTTGATTTACGCCTGCCCTTTTATTTCCTTTTCCCCTTTTTCCACTTTGTGTATTTCTACTTCTTGTTTTTAAAACAACATTTTTAAAGCATGTTTTTCCTCCACCATAAATATTTCTTTCTAATTTATTTTAAACTTATATTTCTGAAACAATCATTTATTTCTGCCTCTAACTTTTCTAACTGTTTTTTTTACCAACCCAATTTTTGCCTGCCCTTTTTATTTCCTTCTCCCTTTTTTCCACTTCTTGTATTTCTACTTGGTGTTTTTTTACTTCCTCTTTTTCCACTTTGTTTATTTCTACTTTGCGTTTTACTTCCTCTTTTTCCACTTTGTGTATTTCTACTTCGTGTTTTTTTACTTCTTCTTTTTCCACTTCGTGTATTTCCACTTCATGTATTTCTACTTGGTGTTTTTTTACCTCCTCTTTTTCCACTTCGTGTATTTCTGCTTCGTGTTTTATTACTTCCTCTTTTTCCGCTTGGTCTGACTGCAGCTGTTAATGTTAATACGATGGCAGGGAGGGAGGGGGGAGAGGGGGGCGGTGTCACCGGCAAAGCTTCACAACTATTGGCTAAGGCCTGCCTCCCCGGAAACGAGCCTGCATCAGCTGGCCGCTTTCCCAGAATGCACCGCGGCCGCAGCTTGCTTATGGACAGCGCTAACAGAGATCACAGTGGTAAGTTAAAAATTACCTTTTCTGCTGCTGTTGTTCTTTAAAAGTACGTTTGAGGCGACAACATTATACTTTTAAGCTTCCCTATATGGCCTGTTTACAGAGTTAGTGTGTAATTAAAAAAGAACAAGTCCGACATGAGTGGACCACAGTGATCCGCAGATTCATTCGGGAGCGTCAGAAAGCTATGGTGCGTTCAGGAGCATGGGACATTTCACATTTACAAGGAAAGAGGCATAAAACGGAACAGAACTTCACTCATACAATATTGTGTCTATCCAGAAACAGTGTGGGCTTTCTTACAATACTGAATGCTCTATAATTTTATTTCTGTTATTTTTTGATTATGCACACCTGCTAGCTTTTTATTCTGAAACTTCTAATGTTTCATGCTCCTGAATGCACCATAGCTTTCTGAATGCGCTGTGCTGTGTAGATAGATTCACGTCTGATCTTCCGCTTAAGACAAAGCTTTGCAGTTTCAAAACTCATGTCGGCTCTCACGGTTTACTGTTGTGTGAATGACAAGAGACCACAACAAATAAATCAGCCATTCCTCTAGGGAACTCGAAAACCTTTGCGAGGGAACGCAAAAGTATTCTGAGGTAACGCAAAAAAAAAAATATTTTCCCCATGTCCCCTAAAGGGCTCTTTATACACTTCCCTCGGCCTTGTCGTGTGGCAAGTGCTGCTGGTTCTGATGCCGTTTTTTGTTGTTTTAATTCGGCAAAACGTTCATTTGTTTTGTGTTTATCTCACTGACTTGTGTTGCTTTATTAACTCAATACTTGCTGGAATAAATTATAAATGTCTCCCAAGGACGACAGCAGCATTCAGGACAAAACGCAGAAGCAGAAGCAGTTAGTTATCAGCTATTATATAGGTTACAAAATATGTTCGGTCTGCGAGTGTCATGTTAGTTACACATAGCAGAAGCAGTCGTAATATTGCCTAGCTTTTAGGTTTAACGTGGGTTCTGTTGTCTGTTCATCTTTTATTATGAAGTATTACATAATTGACATTTATATTTTAAACAGGGACCACAGAAGGAACCCAGGCCCTCATCAACTGGCGTATTCCCAATGAGGGCCTATTTACAGGCAGGAGGAACTCCTCCAAAACCGAATGGCAGTAAGTAATTTTTATTTATGTCTGCCTAAATGTTTATGTTCAGCTCTTGTGACACTAAACTTGTTTTCTATTCAACTAATGATTTTGTGAGATTTTGGCTACCAAAAGGGCCAATAAATATTTGTCCCTTTTAGAAAAACTTGACAAGTTTTAAATAAAATCTATAAATGTTTTTCTTATCTAAGTGAGTTTCTTTTGAGCAAGGACACAAAGAATTGAGAGGGGAAAGAAAACAATTGTAACAGTGTAAAAAAAGACATTTATTTTATACAAATGATTTTACTTTGGAACAGAGTCAAGATGTAACATGTTCAAAACAATTAACATATGATTTAAAACAAATAATTAACTTTTATAAACACCATGGACAAAGAGAACACCCACAAACATACAATTGATAAATAACAGGAATGGAAATTAATTTACTGATTTAATTTGTTTTACAGGTAGTGGAAAAAAAATGAAATGAAGCAGCATGTGTACATAACTACAACTGATCTAGGTTAGGTCAGATGCAGGCTTGTTCACTTAAACATGCAGCCAGCTCTGCCGGGCTGCCAGTCTGGCTCGGAGGCAGCTTCCAGACAGCTTGCGGTCTTCAGCCGCCGGATGGCCGTCCTCTTCTGGGTCCACCTCCCCCTCCTCCACGTCAAGCTGGTCCCCTGCCTCTATACTAATATTGTGGAGGATGCAGCAGGCGGCGATTACTTTTGGGGCAAATGTCGGGCGGACCTCCAGCGCCCTAAAGAAAATGGAACGCCACTATGTCTTTATAGCACCAAAGGCACGCTCAATGATATTTATTGCCTTGGCGTGGTGCCTGTAGTGGCGTGCCTCCAGTTGGACTGTACCAAATATAAAATAACTTGTAATTTAGGTAATATGCTGATATGTCTTAATGTTCTATCCAATTAATATAATCTATGTATCAATTTTGTGTCATTGTTGGCTCTATTTAAGGACAAGAAGGTAAGAGATCTTAATGGCAACTGGCGGGCGATAGGGCGTCAGGGAGGTGATTGGGTCCAGGAGGCATGGGAACGCACCATTGCAGTGTAGAAAAAAAATCCCTCAGGTGGGTTTAAAGCATTTTTATACAACGGAGAGCGCCACAGTACCAGTGAGTGATGGACAAAGCCTACTTTGTCAATGTAAACATTCAAAATCTTTCCCCGTGCGTCACACACACCCTGCAGGATGATTGAAGGGAAGAGTTTTCTGTTTAAATAACATTTCTTTTGTGGCTCTGCAGGTGGAACAATTCGCACGTCACCCATCAATGGCACCGACTGCTCCTTTGAGCGCCTCGATCCCGGCAAGGCGGGCAAAACCAGCACCCACTCCCTCCAAATCTTGTCTTTTTGGGAAGACATTTTTTTTTAATGATCCCCATCAAGGAGTTCATGACTCTGTGCACCACCTGGCACACAAGGGCATCACAAAGATATCGGCTGTTTCCCTATAGGATGCACCGCCGCCAGCCAGAAGAGGGTCACCAGCACTCTCCTTATCCTCACATGTTTTGTTGGTGTTTCTTCCTGTAAATAAAAAATGCCAAATGTTACCATAATTGGTTTTTAATTTCTCACCTTTTCATATCATAAAACTATAGCTGGTTAACATGTAAATTAAAATAGTTCTCAAGAAAGAAAAAGTAAAATGTATAGTCCTGTAAAACTAGTCAAGTATAGCAAATGTAACAAATGGCTTCTCTTCTCTGGTGTTTTTATAATGTACAGATTCTCATTGTAAGATGTATTGATTAATTTTGCCATTTCACTAAGAGAATGAACTGAACTAACTGCACATAATTTATAGATTAATCACTGTAAAAGTGGGCAGACATAGAAATGACTTTTCCTATCTTAATGATCAATGCTGTGGTCAGTAGGTACGACAAAGTACCCTAACCCTGCAATGTTATGTTAAAATTGTGTTTTCGTTTTCCCATGAGTTATAGAGAAATGGTCACAATTTCAACCTTATCACTTGTTCAATACCATCCTCAATGTTTTTTTTTAAGATAAAAGTAGGAAATAGGCATGTTAATCTTAAAATGACTACCAGTTGGCACAGTTGGGCTAGCAAAGCAACACAAGTCAGTGAGATAAACACAAAACAAATGAACGTTTTGCCGAATTAAAACAACAAAAAACGGCATCAGAACCAGCAGCACTTGCCACACGACAAGGCCGAGGGAAGTGTATACAGAGCCCTTTAGGGGACATGGGGAAAATATTTTTTTTTTGCGTTACCTCAGAATACTTTTGCGTTCCCTCGCAAAGGTTTTCGCGTTCCCTAGAGGAATGGCTGATTTATTTGTTGTGGTCTCTTGTCATTCACACAACAGTAAACCGTGAGAGCCGACATGAGTTTTGAAACTGCAAAGCTTTGTCTTAAGCGGAAGATCAGATGTGAATCTATCTACACAGCACAGCGCATTCAGAAAGCTATGGTGCATTCAGGAGCATGGGACATTAGAAGTTTCAGAATAAAAAGCTAGCAGGTGTGCATAATCAAAAAATAACAGAAATAAAATTATAGAGCATTCAGTATTGTAAGAAAGCCCACACTGTTTCTGGATAGACACAATATTGTATGAGTGAAGTTCTGTTCCGTTTTATGCCTCTTTCCTTTCCGGAAAAAGAGGAAGTAATAAAACACGAAGCAGAAATACACGAAGTGGAAAAAGAGGAGGTAAAAAAACACCAAGTAGAAATACATGAAGTGGAAATACACGAAGTGGAAAAAGAAGAAGTAAAAAAACACGAAGTAGAAATACACAAAGTGGAAAAAGAGGAAGTAAAACGCAAAGTAGAAATAAACAAAGTGGAAAAAGAGGAAGTAAAAAAACACCAAGTAGAAATACAAGAAGTGGAAAAAAGGGAGAAGGAAATAAAAAGGGCAGGCAAAAATTGGGTTGGTAAAAAAACAGTTAGAAAAGTTAGAGGCAGAAATAAATAATTGTTTCAGAAATATAAGTTTAAAATAAATTAGAAAGAAATATTTATGGTGGAGGAAAAACATGCTTTAGAAATGTTGCTTTAAAAACAAGAAGTAGAAATACACAAAGTGGAAAAAGGGGAAAAGGAAATAAAAGGGCAGGCGTAAATCCTTTCGTAAAAAAACAGCTAGAAAAGTTAGAGGCAGAAATAAATATATGTTTCAGAAATATAAGTTTAAAATAAAATAGAAAGAAATATTTATGGTGGAGTAAAAACATGCTTTAAAAATGTTGCTTTAAATACAAGAACTAGAAATACACGAAGTGGAAAAAGGGGGAAAGGAAATAAAAGGGCAGGTGTAAATCCTTAAATGATTGTTTCAGAAATACAAGGGTTAAAAATAAGTCAGCATAAAAGCAAGAAGAAAAGTAAAAATAAAAGTGTAAGTTAAAATATATATTTTTTGATGAATAATTGATGAATTGTTGAAGAAATATCTTATTTTTATTATTTTGTCACATTAAATGGCACACAAATTAATATTATTAGACACTTTTCTTAAGCCATTTTATATTATTAAGTCCTTCATTTATTTCTGTGTGTATTTTTAATTATGGCAGGATTGGTCCTCCATAAGGTTGAAGTAGCAGAGTAAGCTTGAATAAAAGTTTCAGTGGCATTGTCCTTAAAGGTGCGTTTTCTTACGATGTCCCTTTGGCTAAATGAGTCACTGGTAATGATACAATTAAAAGGTAACAGAGAAGTGATCAGATAGGGCAACATCAGTTACATTGACCTGTGAAATTTTTAGACCTTTAGTGATGATCAAGTCTAAAATATGTCCCTGTTTGTGTGTTGGCTGTTTAACATTCTGAGTTAAACCAAAGTTTCTAAGTGTGTCACACAGTTCTTTTGCACTTCTGTCTTCAGGGTTGTCAACGTGAAAGTTGAAGTCTCCCACAATAATTAAACAGTCATAATCAACACATATCACAGACAAGAGGTCACTAAAATCCTTAAAAAAGTTTGATGTGGACTTAGGAGGCCTGTAAACATTCAGAAACATAGTTCGTACCGGGCTCTTTACCTTGAGAGCCAAATGTTCAAAAGAGTCAAATTTTCCCAAAAACACCTTTTTACACTTTAGTGAATCATTAAACAATGTTGCTACTCCTCCACCTTTCCTTTGCTGTCTGCTCTCACAAAGGAAATTGTAGTTTGGAGGAGTCGACTCCAGCAGAATGGCTGCTTCATTAGATTCATGTAACCATGTTTCTGTTAAAAACATAACATCAAGATTGTTGTCAATAATAAAGTCATTAATTAAAAGGGATTTTCCTGACAGAGATCTAATGTTTAATAAACCTAGTTTATATGATTTGGTGGTTGATGATGTCTCTGTGGCAGGTTGCATCTGACAGTTAATGACTTTCAAGTATTTGTTCCTGTTTATCCTTTTGTTTTGTTTTTTTTCTGCCACGAATCATCACAGATATTCCGTAATTCCCGGGAAAAGACCCAAGCTGATTCTCGAAACTGTCTTGTCTGATAAACGTGCAGCGAGGGCCCGCTGTGTATCACAGCGAAGTAATCTGAAGGTCTTGAGGACAGGCATGTTCCGTGATACGTAGAGGAGGATCTGGGGATCTGCGGCCTTTGGAAGATGCTGGTTTAGTCACAGAGCTGTGGCTATATGGAGAGGATGTCATCTGTAGGCCAATCTTAAATACTTTGTTCATGTTAGGAGAAAATTCCAGAAAAGGAACCTCTGGGCTTTGTGGAGAGGGAGGCGAGGCGGGTGTAGTCCGGACCGGTGTTCGTGATGATGGATTTTCTTGATCCTCTCTTTGTCCTGCTGAGATCTGGGATGGATCCTCCTGTAGCTCTGACGAAGCCTCTTTCTGTGTCATCTTTCTGGCCATGTTTATCTTGGCTTGTTCGGGCTGCACTGGGCTTATCTTTTGTTTAGGCACTGGATGTACTTTGTTTTGGGACAAAGCTGATGGCGTATGGTTCACAGAATAGAAAATGTTTGAAATCAGCCATTTTGCACCTGACCTATTTAGAGAGAAGCCATTGCTGCTAAATAGATGTCTTCTTTCCCAGAAGATGTTAAAGTTGTCTATGAAGGTTACAGTTGTTTGTTTGCATGTTTTTTCCAGCCATTTGTTTAACATCAGAATTCTGGAAAAAATCTCGTCTCCACAGTTAACGGGTGCGTGAGGCCCGCTAAGAAAAACCTTGACATTAAGGCCATGAACTAAGTTCAACAAATGAATGTAATCCTCTTTCAATACTTCTGATTTTCTTATCCGGGTGATGTCGCCCAGGGCTTCAGCTTGTATTATGAGTTTTTCCAAGGTCGGGCGTTCTTTCAAGATCCTCTGAAGGTTGTCTGATATTTCAGACACCAGGCCAAAGTTTGAAGGGTTATAAATCAACACCTCTGTGTTTTTCTTGTTACAGAAATGTTTAATCCCCCTTACAGATCCATTGCATAATATCAGGGTCCTTGGCCCTGTGGCATGTCTTTTCTGTGATGTCTTAGAACGAAAATCGTTGACATACCTCTGATTGTTGTCGTGATCCTCCCTGGTCACATTTTGGAGCGGAGCGAATCTGTTTCGTAATGGAATTCCTGTATTTCCAGCAGGTTTACTCCTATCATTTGTTTTGAGAACAGCCCGTTGTTGTTTCATTTGTCTTGGGACATCTCTCTGTAGTCTCGGCCAGTCTTCTTTGTTTGGGTGCGGGGTTCGTTTATCCTTTGGTCTTGCACCCAGAGTGATCCAGGGATTCTCATTTTCCTCCGGGGACTGTTTGTTCGCCGAGTCGCTGGGCTGGTGGTCACCATTCAGAATCACAGGCAGGGTTGTTTCATTTCCATGCGTGGCGTTTACATCATAATTCACTTCGAGTCGACAGATTTTCAGTTCCATAACAGCTATCTTCTGTAAAAGCTTGTCAAAGTCCATTGTGGTGAAGGTAGGCATCCTTTGAATCGGGTGGTTCTCCTTCATATCCGCTTCATGTTGAAGTCTTTCCATAAGAGCATTTTTCCTGAGAACTGCCTCCTCTGGGCTTTTGTAAAGAGGCATCTTGTGTGGATTAGCTGAAAACTAAAAGAGTCCACACGGGGAAAAAATCTAAATCAAAAATAAATCACAGAAAATAAATAAAATAAAATAACTAAATCCAACTTTCTGTAATTTTGGTTAAGAAATAAAAAGGAGATAAAAAGGGGAGGAAAATGCAAGCAAGCAGGGAGCAGAGAAAAGAGCGTCCGAGTAGGCAGAGAGGCGGAGAGCAAAAAAAAAAAAAAACATGGAAACATGGGATAGGGTAATCAGATTGCTGATATATGATGGAGCTTTATTTTTAAGGACTTTATACCAGAGAAGAATAATTTTAAATTATATTCTTGCTTTAACAGGCAGCCAATGAAGGGAAGCTAAAACTGGAGAAATATGATCCCTCTTGTTGATTTTCATCAGAACTCTTGCTGCAGCATTTTGGATCAGCTGAATGCTTTGAACAGCATTTTGTGGACTTCCTGATAGTAAAGAATTAAAATAGTCCAGCCTTAAAGTAACAAATGCATGGACTAGTTCATGTCTGTTTAGTTGATTATTAAATAAGATGAATCAATATTATTATCAAATAATAATAATAATAATAACTAGAAAAATTTCTGAAGAAATTTAGCAAGGCGCCTGCCACTTGGTGCGTACCGTACCGTCAGAAATAGCAAGAGGAAGTAACACTGCAAATTTCAGGTTCCTACGGTCTTCACAGCCCTCGCAGCGGCCGTTGAAAGGTGCCATGTTAAGTCAATGGACCTCCTAGGAGCCTCTTGCTAGCACCGTTGTCATGGAGACTCAGTGAGAGCTGCAGCCCTCTCTGTCTGTAAAGGCAGAAGAACTCTGGCTAAGCAGCAGTTGGTAGGACCTTCCTAAAGCTATTTCCGGTTAGCAACATGCTAACTGTTAGCCGCTAGCATGGCTGTGTTCAGTATCAGCGGGTGATGTTACTCTGTTAGTTTGGTTGAAATCCTGTACTGAGAAGTGCCTAAAAAGGGAGAAAATCCTAAAATTCACCAAATCTGTCAAGCAGAAGTTTGTACAGGCTTCCTAGAGCTACTTCCGGTTAGCAACATGCTAAATGTTAGCCGCTAACATGGTTGTTTTTGGTATCACTGGGTGAGTGTACTCTGTTAGTTTGGTCCAAATCCTGTACTGGGATGAGCCTCAAATAGGGAGAAAAAACGTTTATAACGTTGCCATGGTAACTCAAAATGGCGGGTGATACAAAAAAATACTTCATGGGATCAGCACACATGTTTTAATATACACACTGTTGGGATTATAATATAAAACTTTAATTCCCCCCCACCGGGAATCGATCCCATGACCTCTTGCATGCAAAGCCTGCACTTTCCCTCTGTGCTAAACTGTAGCACCATATATGTGTATGCATTATTGGGTCCATAAGGGGTTTGGTCCCCCATTGAAAAGCATTGGATGTTTGACACCTCATAGCTTGGAGATGCTTTATGCGACGTAGCCCAAATTTCTTGTGGAGCTTTCTCTCTAAAGTAAGAACAGACTCTGTGAAGCAGAAGTTGGTGAGACCTTCCTAGAGCTACTTCCGGTTAGCAACATGCTTACCGTTAGTCGCTAACAAGGTTGTGTTCAGTACCACCGGGTGATTGTACTCTGTCAGTTTGGTCCAAATCCTGTACTGGGAAGTGCCTCAAATAGGGGTGCCAATACTTAATGTCACCAAACGTGACCAAAGTTCATGGGTCAGATTGGCCTCCTTTAGCAACTCAGCCTCACCACATCTGGGCCCAGAACTCAACATTTGACCAAAATGGTCAGTAGCGCCATTTCCCACAGGTGGGTGGTGCTGTATTGGCCAATTGGGTCGTGTCTGGGCATCATGCCAGGTCCTGTTGGAAACAAAGGCCCAATAGGAAAGCATGTGAAATCCAAAATGGCACAGAAAACTGACACATAGCTGAAAGTCACTTGAAAATTTTAAAGTGTCATGAGGAAGTGACTGTGCGAATTTCAGATTTCTACATTAATCACAGCCGCTGCAGCGGGCGTCGAAAGTTGCCATTCTATCTCAATGGAGTATCTGCCTCTGGCCCTCAGAGTTCCGTCGTCATGGAAACTCACTGACAGAGCTGCAGTGGGCCAGTCTACTGAAGTGCAGACACTTTGTGTCAGAGGCTGCTATTGGATTATAATGGAGAACTTTGCCTCGAACAACGCTTCATATCTCCTGATCCATAAATGGTAGAGACGTAATTTTTTCTGTGTTTAGTTCGTAACAGATTGGGGAAGAAGAAAAGCTATCGTTTTTTTGCTGGAAAAAGTTTAATAAAGGCGTAAAAAATTATGATCTAAAGGTGATTTTTATGGATTTTCAGAAATCCTCTAAAAACGGTCCCGAACAAATCGCTGTAGCTCAAAATGTATAAGAGATATCAAAATAATTCTTTCACTATGAGTATCAGCAGGCTTTTGATGACCATGTAGCTCATTTTCATATTTTTACAAAAATCGGTGTAGACACAGCGACGATGTAAAAAAGTGGATCATGTGGAACAATGCAGCTCTAAAGCATTTTCAGGATTTTGCACATTCGCTACTCCCGAACAAATTGTTCCTGCGGAAAAACCGTAACAGTTATCCACAAAATTCCTTTTTTGTGAGTGCCAGAAGGGTTGGGACATTCATATGTGAAAGTCTCATGCCTGTACATCAAACGGTTTAGGAGTAGCGACGATGCGAAAACGTGTGATGTTTTGGATTTTCAGACGTGATTTTTCAAAACCGCTCCATAGGAAATGAATGGGGGAGGTTTCGGGTTTGTGTCGCTCTGAGGTGATTTGCGAAAAATCTATAAATGCTACACCAATGAGGGTTACATTTCCTGATTCCAGACAAAAATTCCTACGTTTTGATGTATAATTTATGTGGATAGGTTGAAAATTGAGCGAGTGAGAAGAAGTTGTTCGGAGATGAAGAATTTATTGAATTTCTAGAGTGCGCACTCTATAACTGCCTCCTTGACGACCATAGCAACGCATGTTATTTGCTGAATTTCTTGAAAAGCCAAAATTATTTTAAGGAGGTACTATATGAAAATGGTAGAAGATATGAAAAAGCTGAAATATATCATAATAGCTGAAAGATATCACTACATTTTAAAAGTTGAATGACGTTTCTAGCTGAAAGTAGGCTGAAGCAGTAAGCTGTCAAAAAGCAGCTGAAATGAGCGGAATTTTAGTGAATTACATTAATTTCCTATGGGAGAAAAAAAGCTGAAAATTTGCAGAAAAAGCTGAATATTTTAAAAAGTTGAAGAGTTAAAAGTACAAAAAGACATAGCCATCCATTCCAGAAGAAGCTGAATAGTTTAAAAGTTGAATGGTTGAAATCGGAGAAAAATTGTAGGAGGAGAAGCGAAGCAAAGTTTAAACAGTAAAAACGCATTTGGAAGAATAAACAGGAACTAGAAAAATTTGCATTTCCTGCGAAAATGCACTGTGAATGCAGATAGCTGAATGATTAAGCAAAAGATGCAGAAGATCTTTGAAGAAGAGATAAAATAGCTGAAAAGCATTGAAGAAGTTGAAAAAGTTGAAGAAGTTGAAAAAGTTGAAGAATTTGAAAGAGTTGAAGAATTTGAACATGAAAGAACAATAGCTGAATGATTAGAAGAAGAAAAAACTGAGGGAAAGGCACCAAACATTTCCTAACTCATTCTAAACACTGAATCGTTTAACAAAGCAGAAGTAGAATTTCAAACTTGAATATACTGTTGCCATATGTGGGCCTGCATTTCTAGGGAGTATAAGGGGTTTCGTCCCCATTGAAAAGCATTGGATGTTTGACACCTCCTAACTTGGAGATGCTTTACGTGACGAGGCCCAAACTTATTGTGGAGCATTCTGTATAAAGGAGGTACAGACTCTGTAAAGCAGAAGTTTGTCCGAGCTTCCTAGAGCTACTTCCAATTAGCAACATGCTAACCATTAGCCGCTAACATGGTTGTGCTCAGGATCACCTGGTGATTGTACTCTGTCAGTTTGGTCCAAATCCTGTACTGGGAAGTGCCTCAAATAGGGGTGCCAATACTTAATGTCGCCAAACGTCACCAAAGTTCATGGGTCAGATTGGCCTCCTTTAGCAACTCAGCCTCACCACATCTGGGCCCAGAACTCAATATTTGACCAAAATGGTCAGTAGCGCCATTTCCCACAGGTGAGTGGTGCTGTATTGGCCAATTGGGTCGTGTCTGGGCATCATGCCAGGTCCTGTTGGAAGCAAAGGCCCAATAGGAAAGCATGTGAAATCCACAATTGGACAGAAAAATGACACATAGCTGAAAGTCACTTGAAAATTTTAAAATGTCAAGAGGAAGTGACTGTGCGAATTTCAGATTCCTACATTAATCACAGCAACTGCGGTGAGCGTCGAAAGTTGCCATTCTATCTCAATTGATCCTCTCCCTCTGGCCCTCAGAGTTCCGTCGTCATGGAAACTCACTGACACACCTGCAGCGGCCAGTCTGCCGAAGTGCAGAGACTTTGCTCACAATAAGTCCCATTGGATTATAATGGAGAACTTTGCCCCGAACAACGCTTCATATCTCCTGATCCCTGAATGGTAGAGACGTAATTTTTTCTGCGTTTAGTTAGTAACGGATAGGGGAAGAAGAAAAGCTATCGTTTTTTGCTGGAAAAAGTTTAATAAAGGCGTAAAAAATTATGATCTAAAGGGGGTTTTTAAGGAATTTGCAAAATACTCTAAAAACAGTCCCGAACAAATCGCTCTAGCTGAAAAAGTATAAGAGATATCAAAACAATTATTTCACTGTGAGTATCAGCAGGCTTTTGAGGACTATGTTGCTCATTTTTATGTTTGTACAAAAATCGGTGTAGGCACAGCGACGATGTAAAAAAGTGGATCATTTGGGGTGATGGAGGTCCAAAGCGTCTTCAGGATTTTGCAAATTCGCTACTCCCGAACAAATTGTTCCTGCGGAAAAACCGTAACAGTTATTCACAAAATTCCTTTTTTGTGAGTGCCAGAAGGGTTGGGACATTCATATGTGAAAGTCTCATGCCTGTACATCAAACGGTTTAGGAGTAGCGACGATGCGAAAACGTGTGATGTTTTGGATTTTCAGACGTCATTTTTCAAAAGCGCTCCATAGGAAATGAATGGGGGAGGTTTCGGGTTTGTGTCGCTCTGAGGTGATTTGCGAAAAATCAATAAATGCTACACCAATGAGGGTTACATTTCCTGAATCCAGACAAAAATTCCTACGTTTTGATGTATAATTCATGTGGATAGGTTGAAAATTGAGCGAGTGACAAGAAGTTGTTCGGAGAAGAAGAATTTGTTGAATTTCTAGAGTGCGCACTCTATAACTGCCTCCTTGACAACCATAGCAACGCATGTTATTTGCTGAATTTCTTGAAAAGCCAAAATTATTTTAAGGAGGTACTATATGAAAATGGTAAAAGATATGAAAAAGCTGAAATAGACCATAATAGCTGAAAGATATCACTACATTTTAAAAGTTGAATGGCGTTTCTAGCTGAAAGTAGGCTGAAGCAGTAAGGTGTCAAAAAGCAGCTGAAATGAGCGGAATTTTAGTGAATTACATTCATTTCCTATGGGAGAAAAAAAGCTGAAAATTTGCAGAAAAAGCTGAATATTTTAAAAAGTTGAAGAGTTAAAAGTACAAAAAGACATAGCCATCCATTCCAGAAGAAGCTGAATAGTTTAAAAGTTGAATGGTTGAAATCGGAGAAAAATTGTAGGAGGAGAAGCGAATCAAACTTTAAACAGTAAAAACGCATTAGGAAGAATAAACACTAAGAAGAAGAAGAAGAATAAAGAACTAGAAAAATTTGCATTTCCTGCGAAAATGCACTGTGAATGCAGATAGCTGAATGATTGAGCAAAAGATGCAGAAGTTCTTTGAAGAAGAGAAAAAATAGATGAAAAGAATTGAAGAAGTTGAAAAAGTTGAAGAAGTTGAAAAAGTTGAAGAATTTGAAAGAGTTGAAGAATTTGAACATGAAAGAAAAATAGCTGAATGATTAGAAGAAGAAAAAACTGAGGCTAAGGCACCAAACATTTCCTAACTCATTCTAAACACTGAATCGTTTAACAAAGCAGAAGTAGAATTTCAAACTTGAATATACTGTAGCCATATGTGGGCCTGCATTTCTAGGAGTATAAGGGGTTTAGCCTCCCATTGAAAAGCATTAGATGTTTGACACCCCCTAACTTGGAGATGCTTTACGTGACGAGGCCCAAACTTATTGTGGAGCATTCTGTATAAAGGAGGTACAGACTCTGTAAAGCAGAAGTTTGTCCGAGCTTCCTAGAGCTACTTCCATTTTGCAACATGCTCACCATTAGCCGCTAACATGGTTGTGCTCAGGATCACCGGGTGATTGTACTCTGTCAGTTTGGTCCAAATCCTGTACTGGGAAGTGCCTCAAATAGGGGTGCCAATACTTAATGTTACCAAAGGTCACCAAAGTTCATGGGTCAGATTGGCCTCCTTTAGCAACTCAGCCTCACCACATCTGGGCCCAGAACTCAACATTTGACCAAAATGGTCAGTAGCGCCATTTCCCACAGGTGGGTGGTGCTGTATTGGCCAATTGGGTCGTGTCTGGGCATCATGCCAGGTCCTGTTGGAAGCAAAGGCCCAATAGGAAAGCATGTGAAATCCAAAATGGGACAGAAAAATTACACATAGCTGAAAGTCACTTGAAGAGGAAGTGACTGCGAATTTCAGATTCCTACATTAATCACAGCAACTGCGGTGAGCGTCGAAAGTTGCCATTGTATCTCAATTGATCCTCTCCCTCTGGCCCTCAGAGTTCCGTCGTCATGGAAACTCACTGACACACCTGCAGCGGCCAGTCTACCGAAGTGCAGAGACTTTGCTCACAATAAGTCCCATTGGATTATAATGGAGAACTTTGCCCCGAACAACGCTTCATATCTCCTGATCCCTAAATGGTAGAGACGTAATTTTTTCTGCGTTTAGTTCGTAACGGATAGGGGAAGAAGAAAAGCTATCGTTTTTTGCTGGAAAAAGTTTAATAAAGGCGTAAAAAATTATGATCTAAAGGGTTTTTTTAAGGAATTTCCAAAATCCTCTAAAAACAGTCCCGAACAAATCGCTCTAGCTTAAAAAGTATAAGAGATATCAAAACAATTATTTCACTGTGAGTATCAGCAGGCTTTTGAGGACTATGTTGCTCATTTTTATATTTGTACAAAAATCGGTGTAGGCACAGCGACGATGTAAAAAAGTGGATCATGTGGAACATAGCAGCTCTAAAGCATTTTCAGGATTTTGCACATTCGCTACTCCCGAACAAATTGTTCCTGCGGAAAAACCGTAACAGTTATCCACAAAATTCCTTTTTTGTGAGTGCCAGAAGGGTTGGGACATTCATATGTGAAAGTCTCATGCCTGTACATCAAACGGTTTAGGAGTAGCGACGATGCGAAAACGTGTGATGTTTTGGATTTTCAGACATCATTTTTCAAAACCGCTCCATAGGAAATGAATGGGGGAGGTTTCGGGTTTGTGTCGCTCTGAGGTGATTTGCGAAAAATCTATAAATGCTACACCAATGACGGTTCCATTTCCTGATTCCAGACAAAAATTCCTACGTTTTGATGTATAATTTATGTGGATAGGTTGAAAATTGAGCGAGTGAGAAGAAGTTGTTCGGAGATGAAGAATTTATTGAATTTCTAGAGTGCGCACTCTATAACTGCCTCCTTGACAACCATAGCAACGCATGTTATTTGCTGAATTTCTTGAAAAGCCAAAATTATTTTAAGGAGGTACTATATGAAAATGGTAAAAGATATGAAAAAGCTGAAATAGACCATAATAGCTGAAAGATATCACTACATTTTAAAAGTTGAATGGCGTTTCTAGCTGAAGGTAGGCTGAAGCAGTAAGCTGTCAAAAAGCAGCTGAAATGAGCGGAATTTTAGTGAATTACATTCATTTCCTATGGGAGAAAAAAAGCTGAAAATTTGCAGAAAAAGCTGAATATTTTAAAAAGTTGAAGAGTTAAAAGTACAAAAAGATATAGCCATCGATTCCAGAAGAAGCTGAATAGTTTAAAAGTTGAATGGTTGAAATCGGAGAAAAATTGTAGGAGGAGAAGCGAATCAAACTTTAAACAGTAAAAACGCATTTGGAAGAATATCCTATAACTAGAAAAATTTGCATTTCCTGCGAAAATGCACTGTGAATGCAGATAGCTGAATGATTAAGCAAAAGATGCAGAAGATCTTTGAAGAAGAGAAAAAATAGCTGAAAAGCATTGAAGAAGTTGAAAAAGTTGAAGAAGTTGAAAAAGTTGAAGAATTTGAAAGAGTTGAAGAATTTGAACATGAAAGAACAATAGCTGAATGATTAGAAGAAGAAAAAACTGAGGGAAAGGCACCAAATATTTCCTAACTCATTCTAAACACTGAATCGTTTAACAAAGCAGAAGTAGAATTTCAAACTTGAATATACTGTAGCCATATTGTGGGCCTGCATTTCTAGGGAGTATAAGGGGTTTCGCCCCCCATTGAAAAAGCATTGGATGTTTGACACCTCCTAACTTGGAGATGCTTTACGTGATGAGGCCCAAACGTATTGTGGAGCATTCTGTATAAAGGAGGTACAGACTCTGTAAGGCAGAAGTTTGTCCGAGCTTCCTAGAGCTACTTCCAATTAGCAACATGCTAACCATTAGCCGCTAACATGGTTGTGCTCAGGATCACCGGGTGATTGTACTCTGTCAGTTTGGTCCAAATCCTGTACTGGGAAGTGCCTCAAATAGGGGTGCCAATACTTAATGTCGCCAAACGTCACCAAAGTTCATGGGTCAGATTGGCCTCCTTTAGCAACTCAGCCTCACCACATCTGGGCCCAGAACTCAATATTTGACCAAAATGGTCAGTAGCGCCATTTTCCACAGGTGGGTGGTGCGGTATTGGCCAATTGGGTCATGTCTGGGCATCATGCCAGGTCCTGTTGGAAGCAAAGGCCCAATAGGAAAGCATGTGAATTCCAAAATTGGATAGAAAAATGACACATAGCTGAAAGTCACTTGAAAATTTTAAAATGTCAAGAGGAAGTGACTGTGCGAATTTCAGATTCCTACATTAATCACAGCAACTGCGGTGAGCGTCGAAAGTTGCCATTCTATCTCAATTGATCCTCTCCCTCTGGCCCTCAGAGTTCCGTCGTCATGGAAACTCACTGACACACCTGCAGCGGGCGAGTCTACCGAAGTGCAGAGACTTTGCTCACAATAAGTCCCATTGGATTATAATGGAGAACTTTGCCCCGAACAACGCTTCATATCTCCTGATCCCTAAATGGTAGAGACGTAATTTTTTCTGCGTTTAGTTCGTAACGGATAGGGGAAGAAGAAAAGCTATCGTTTTTTGCTGGAAAAAGTTTAATAAAGGCGTAAAAAATTATGATCTAAAGGGTTTTTTTAAGGAATTTCCAAAATCCTCTAAAAACAGTCCCGAACAAATCGCTCTAGCTTAAAAAGTATAAGAGATATCAAAACAATTATTTCACTGTGAGTATCAGCAGGCTTTTGAGGACTATGTTGCTCATTTTTATATTTGTACAAAAATCGGTGTAGGCACAGCGACGATGTAAAAAAGTGGATCATGTGGAACATAGCAGCTCTAAAGCATTTTCAGGATTTTGCACATTCGCTACTCCCGAACAAATTGTTCCTGCGGAAAAACCGTAACAGTTATCCACAAAATTCCTTTTTTGTGAGTGCCAGAAGGGTTGGGACATTCATATGTGAAAGTCTCATGCCTGTACATCAAACGGTTTAGGAGTAGCGACGATGCGAAAACGTGTGATGTTTTGGATTTTCAGACATCATTTTTCAAAACCGCTCCATAGGAAATGAATGGGGGAGGTTTCGGGTTTGTGTCGCTCTGAGGTGATTTGCGAAAAATCTATAAATGCTACACCAATGACGGTTCCATTTCCTGATTCCAGACAAAAATTCCTACGTTTTGATGTATAATTTATGTGGATAGGTTGAAAATTGAGCGAGTGAGAAGAAGTTGTTCGGAGATGAAGAATTTATTGAATTTCTAGAGTGCGCACTCTATAACTGCCTCCTTGACAACCATAGCAACGCATGTTATTTGCTGAATTTCTTGAAAAGCCAAAATTATTTTAAGGAGGTACTATATGAAAATGGTAAAAGATATGAAAAAGCTGAAATAGACCATAATAGCTGAAAGATATCACTACATTTTAAAAGTTGAATGGCGTTTCTAGCTGAAGGTAGGCTGAAGCAGTAAGCTGTCAAAAAGCAGCTGAAATGAGCGGAATTTTAGTGAATTACATTCATTTCCTATGGGAGAAAAAAAGCTGAAAATTTGCAGAAAAAGCTGAATATTTTAAAAAGTTGAAGAGTTAAAAGTACAAAAAGATATAGCCATCGATTCCAGAAGAAGCTGAATAGTTTAAAAGTTGAATGGTTGAAATCGGAGAAAAATTGTAGGAGGAGAAGCGAATCAAACTTTAAACAGTAAAAACGCATTTGGAAGAATATCCTATAACTAGAAAAATTTGCATTTCCTGCGAAAATGCACTGTGAATGCAGATAGCTGAATGATTAAGCAAAAGATGCAGAAGATCTTTGAAGAAGAGAAAAAATAGCTGAAAAGCATTGAAGAAGTTGAAAAAGTTGAAGAAGTTGAAAAAGTTGAAGAATTTGAAAGAGTTGAAGAATTTGAACATGAAAGAACAATAGCTGAATGATTAGAAGAAGAAAAAACTGAGGGAAAGGCACCAAATATTTCCTAACTCATTCTAAACACTGAATCGTTTAACAAAGCAGAAGTAGAATTTCAAACTTGAATATACTGTAGCCATATTGTGGGCCTGCATTTCTAGGGAGTATAAGGGGTTTCGCCCCCCATTGAAAAGCATTGGATGTTTGACACCTCCTAACTTGGAGATGCTTTACGTGACTGAGGCCCAAACTTATTGTGGAGCATTCTGTATAAAGGAGGTACAGACTCTGTAAAGCAGAAGTTTGTCCGAGCTTCCTAGAGCTACTTCCAATTAGCAACATGCTAACCATTAGCCGCTAACATGGTTGTGCTCAGGATCACCGGGTGATTGTACTCTGTCAGTTTGGTCCAAATCCTGTACTGGGAAGTGCCTCAAATAGGGGTGCCAATACTTAATGTCGCCAAACGTCACCAAAGTTCATGGGTCAGATTGGCCTCCTTTAGCAACTCAGCCTCACCACATCTGGGCCCAGAACTCAATATTTGACCAAAATGGTCAGTAGCGCCATTTCCCACAGGTGGGTGGTGCTGTATTGGCCAATTGGGTCGTGTCTGGGCATCATGCCAGGTCCTGTTGGAAGCAAAGGCCCAATAGGAAAGCATGTGAATTCCAAAATGGGATAGAAAAATGACACATAGCTGAAAGTCACTTGAAAATTTTAAAATGTCAAGAGGAAGTGACTGTGCGAATTTCAGATTCCTACATTAATCACAGCAACTGCGGTGAGCGTCGAAAGTTGCCATTCTATCTCAATTGATCCTCTCCCTCTGGCCCTCAGAGTTCCGTCGTCATGGAAACTCACTGACACACCTGCAGCGGGCGAGTCTACCGAAGTGCAGAGACTTTGCTCACAATAAGTCCCATTGGATTATAATGGAGAACTTTGCCCCGAACAACGCTTCATATCTCCTGATCCCTAAATGGTAGAGACGTAATTTTTTCTGCGTTTAGTTCGTAACGGATAGGGGAAGAAGAAAAGCTATCGTTTTTTGCTGGAAAAAGTTTAATAAAGGCGTAAAAAATTATGATCTAAAGGGGTTTTTTAAGGAATTTCCAAAATCCTCTAAAAACAGTCCCGAACAAATCGCTCTAGCTGAAAAAGTATAAGAGATATCAAAACAATTATTTCACTGTGAGTATCAGCAGGCTTTTGAGGACTATGTTGCTCATTTTTATGTTTGTACAAAAATCGTTGTGTAGGCACAGCGACGATGTAAAAAAGTGGATCATTTGGGGTGATGGAGGTCCAAAGCATCTTCAGGATTTTGCAAATTCGCTACTCCCGAACAAATTGTTCCTGCGGAAAAACCGTAACAGTTATCCACAAAATTCCTTTTTTGTGAGTGCCAGAAGGGTTGGGACATTCATATGTGAAAGTCTCATGCCTGTACATCAAACGGTTTAGGAGTAGCGACGATGCGAAAACGTGTGATGTTTTGGATTTTCAGACGTCATTTTTCAAAACCGCTCCATAGGAAATGAATGGGGGAGGTTTCGGGTTTGTGTCGCTCTGAGGTGATTTGCGAAAAATCTATAAATGCTACACCAATGAGGGTTACATTTCCTGAATCCAGACAAAAATTCCTACGTTTTGATGTATAATTTATGTGGATAGGTTGAAAATTGAGCGAGTGAGAAGAAGTTGTTCGGAGAATGAAGAATTTGTTGAATTTCTAGAGTGCGCACTCTATAACTGCCTCCTTGACGACCATAGCAACGCATGTTATTTGCTGAATTTCTTGAAAAGACAAAATGATTTTAAGGAGGTACTATATGAAAATGGTAAAAGATATGAAAAAGCTGAAATAGACCATAATAGCTGAAAGATATCACTACATTTTAAAAGTTGAATGGCGTTTCTAGCTGAAAGTAGGCTGAAGCAGTAAGCTGTCAAAAAGCAGCTGAAATGAGCGGAATTTTAGTGAATTACATTCATTTCCTATGGGAGAAAAAAAGCTGAAAATTTGCAGAAAAAGCTGAATATTTTAAAAAGTTGAAGAGTTAAAAGTACAAAAAGACATAGCCATCCATTCCAGAAGAAGCTGAATAGTTTAAAAGTTGAATGGTTGAAATCGGAGAAAAATTGTAAGAGGAGAAGCGAAGCAAAGTTTAAACAGTAAAAACGCATTTGGAAGAATAAACGGGAATAATAAAGAATAAAGAGAAACAGGATCTCAAGAACTGTGAATGCCTACTGCATTCACAGTAATAATAATAATAAAGAATAAAGAGAAACAGGATCTCAAGAACTGTGAATGCCTACTGCATTCACAGTAATAATAATAATAAAGAATAAAGAGAAACAGGATCTCAAGAACTGTGAATGCCTACTGCATTCACAGTAACTAGAAAAATTTGCATTTCCTGCGAAAATGCACTGTGAATGCAGATAGCTGAATGTTTAAGCAAAAGATGCAGAAGATCTTTGAAGAAGAGAAAAAATAGCTGAAAAGCATTGAAGAAGTTGAAAAAGTTGAAGAAGTTGAAAGAGTTGAAGAATTTGAACATGAAAGAACAATAGCTGAATTATTAGAAGAAGAAGAAACCGAAGGAAAGGCACCAAACATTTCCTAACTCATTCTAAACACTGAATCGTTTAACAAAGCATAAGTAGAATTTCAAACTTGAATATACTGTTGCCATATGTGGGCCTGCATTTCTAGGGAGTATAAGGGGTTTCGCCCCCATTGAAAAGCATTGGATGTTTGACACCTCCTAACTTGGAGATGCTTTACGTGACGAGGCCCAAACTTATTGTGGAGCATTCTGTATAAAGGAGGTACAGACTCTGTAAAGCAGAGGTTTGTCCGAGCTTCCTAGAGCTACTTCCAATTAGCAACATGCTAACCATTAGCCGCTAACATGGTTGTGCTCAGGATCACCGGGTGATTGTACTCTGTCAGTTTGGTCCAAATCCTGTACTGGGAAGTGCCTCAAATAGGGGTGCCAATACTTAATGTCGCCAAACGTCACCAAAGTTCATGGGTCAGATTGGCCTCCTTTAGCAACTCAGCCTCACCACATCTGGGCCCAGAACTCAACATTTGACCAAAATGGTAGTAGCGCCATTTCCCACAGGTGGGTGGTGCTGTATTGGCCAATTGGGTCGTGTCTGGGCATCATGCCAGGTCCTGTTGGAAGCAAAGGCCCAATAGGAAAGCATGTGAAATCCAAAATGGGACAGAAAAATGACACATAGCTGAAAGTCACTTGAAAATTTTAAAATGTCAAGAGGAAGTGACTGTGCGAATTTCAGATTCCTACATTAATCACAGCAACTGCGGTGAGCGTCGAAAGTTGCCATTCTATCTCAATTGATCCTCTCCCTCTGGCCCTCAGAGTTCCGTCGTCATGGAAACTCACTCACACACCTGCAGCGGGCCAGTCTACCAAGTGCAGAGACTTTGCTCACAATAAGTCCCATTGGATTATAATGGAGAACTTTGCCCCGAACAACGCTTCATATCTCCTGATCCCTAAATGGTAGAGACGTAATTTTTTCTGCGTTTAGTTCGTAACGGATAGGGGAAGAAGAAAAGCTATCGTTTTTTGCTGGAAAAAGTTTAATAAAGGCGTAAAAAATTATGATCTAAAGGGGTTTTTTAAGGAATTTCCAAAATCCTCTAAAAACAGTCCCGAACAAATCGCTCTAGCTGAAAAAGTATAAGAGATATCAAAACAATTATTTCACTGTGAGTATCAGCAGGCTTTTGAGGAATATGTTGCTCATTTTTATGTTTGTACAAAAATCGGTGTAGGCACAGCGACGATGTAAAAAAGTGGATCATTTGGGGTGATGGAGGTCCAAAGCGTCTTCAGGATTTTGCAAATTCGCTACTCCCGAACAAATTGTTCCTGCGGAAAAACCGTAACAGTTATCCACAAAATTCCTTTTTTGTGAGTGCCAGAAGGGTTGGGACATTCATATGTGAAAGTCTCATGCCTGTACATCAAACGGTTTAGGAGTAGCTGACGATGCGAAAACGTATGATGTTTTGGATTTTCAGACGTCATTTTTCAAAACCGCTCCATAGGAAATGAATGGGGGAGGTTTCGGGTTTGTGTCGCTCTGAGGTGATTTGCGAAAAATCTATAAATGCTACACCAATGAGGGTTACATTTCCTGAATTCCAGACAAAAATTCCTACGTTTTGATGTATAATTATGTGGATAGGTTGAAAATTGAGCGAGTGAGAAGAAGTTGTTCGGAGAATGAAGAATTTGTTGAATTTCTAGAGTGCGCACTCTATAACTGCCTCCTTGACGACCATAGCAACGCATGTTATTTGCTGAATTTCTTGAAAAGCCAAAATTATTTTAAGGAGGTACTATATGAAAATGGTAAAAGATATGAAAAAGCTGAAATAGACCATAATAGCTGAAAGATATCACTACATTTTAAAAGTTGAATGGCGTTTCTAGCTGAAAGTAGGCTGAAGCAGTAAGCTGTCAAAAAGCAGCTGAAATGAGCGGAATTTTAGTGAATTACATTCATTTCCTATGGGATAAAAAAAAAGCTGAAAATTTGCAGAAAAAGCTGAATATTTTAAAAAGTTGAAGAGTTAAAAGTACAAAAAGACATAGCCATCCATTCCAGAAGAAGCTGAATAGTTTAAAAGTTGAATGGTTGAAATCGGAGAAAAACTGTAGGAGGAGAAGCGAAGCAAAGTTTAAACAGTAAAAAGGCAGAAGAGGATCTCAATAACTGTGAATGCCTACTGCATTCACAGTAACTAGAAAAATTTGCATTTCCTGCGAAAATGCACTGTGAATGCAGATAGCTGAATGATTAAGCAAAAGATGCAGAAGATCTTTGAAGAGGAAAAAATAGCTGAAAAGCATTGAAGAAGTTGAAAAAGTTGAAGAAGTTGAAAAAGTTGAAGAATTTGAAAGAGTTGAAGAATTTGAAAGAGTTGAAGAATTTGAACATGAAAGAACAATAGCTGAATTATTAGAAGAAGAAAAAACTGAGGGAAAGGCACCAAACATTTCCTAACTCATTCTAAACACTGAATCGTTTAACAAAGCATAAGTAGAATTTCAAACTTGAATATACTGTTGCCATATGTGGAACTGCATTTCTAGGGAGTATAAGGGGTTTCGCCCCCATTGAAAAGCATTGGATGTTTGACACCTCCTAACTTGGAGATGCTTTACGTGACGAGGCCCAAACTTATTGTGGAGCATTCTGTATAAAGGAGGTACAGACTCTGTAAAGCAGAAGTTTGTCCGAGCTTCCTAGAGCTTACTTCCAATTAGCAACATGCTAACCATTAGCCGCTAACATGGTTGTGTTCAGTATCACCGGGTGATTGTACTCTGTCAGTTTGGTCCAAATCCTGTACTGGGAAGTGCCTCAAATAGGGGTGCCAATACTTAATGTCGCCAAACGTCACCAAAGTTCATGGGTCAGATTGGCCTCCTTTAGCAACTCAGCCTCACCACATCTGGGCCCAGAACTCAACATTTGACCAAAATGGTCAGTAGCGCCATTTCCCACAGGTGGGTGGTGCTGTATTGGCCAATTGGGTCGTGTCTGGGCATCATGCCAGGTCCTGTTGGAAGCAAAGGCCCAATAGGAAAGCATGTAAATCCAAAATGGGACAGAAAAGTGACACATAGCTGAAAGTCACTTGAAAATTTTAAAATGTCAAGAGGAAGTGACTGTGCGAATTTCAGATTCCTACATTAATCACAGCAACTGCGGTGAGCGTCGAAAGTTGCCATTCTATCTCAATTGATCCTCTCCCTCTGGCCCTCAGAGTTCCGTCGTCATGGAAACTCACTGACACACCTGCAGCGGCCAGTCTACCAAAGTGCAGAGACTTTGCTCACAATAAGTCCCATTGGATTATAATGGAGAACTTTGCCCCGAACAACGCTTCATATCTCCTGATCCCTAAATGGTAGAGACGTAATTTTTTCTGCGTTTAGTTCGTAACGGATAGGGGAAGAAGAAAAGCTATCGTTTTTTGCTGGAAAAAGTTTAATAAAGGCGTAAAAAATTATGATCTAAAGGGTTTTTTTAAGGAATTTGCAAAATCCTCTAAAAACAGTCCCGAACAAATCGCTCTAGCTGAAAAAGTATAAGAGATATCAAAACAATTATTTCACTGTGAGTATCAGCAGGCTTTTGAGGACTATGTTGCTCATTTTTATGTTTGTACAAAAATCGGTGTAGGCACAGCGACGATGTAAAAAAGTGGATCATTGTGGAACAATGCAGCTCTAAAGCATTCTTCAGGATTTTGCACATTCGCTACTCCCGAACAAATTGTTCCTGCGGAAAAACCGTAACAGTTATCCACAAAATTCCTTTTTTGTGAGTGCCAGAAGGGTTGGGACATTCATATGTGAAAGTCTCATGCCTGTACATCAAACGGTTTAGGAGTAGCGACGATGCGAAAACGTGTGATGTTTTGGATTTTCAGACGTCATTTTTCAAAACCGCTCCATAGGAAATGAATGGGGGAGGTTTCGGGTTTGTGTCGCTCTGAGGTGATTTGCGAAAAATCTATAAATGCTACACCAATGAGGGTTACATTTCCTGAATCCAGACAAAAATTCCTACGTTTTGATGTATAATTTATGTGGATAGGTTGAAAATTGAGCGAGTGAGAAGAAGTTGTTCGGAGAAGAAGAATTTGTTGAATTTCTAGAGTGCGCACTCTATAACTGCCTCCTTGACGACCATAGCAACGCATGTTATTTGCTGAATTTCTTGAAAAGCCAAAATTATTTTAAGGAGGTACTATATGAAAATGGTAAAAGATATGAAAAAGCTGAAATAGACCATAATAGCTGAAAGATATCACTACATTTTAAAAGTTGAATGGCGTTTCTAGCTGAAAGTAGGCTGAAGCAGTAAGCTGTCAAAAAGCAGCTGAAATGAGCGGAATTTTAGTGAATTACATTCATTTCCTATGGGAGAAAAAAAGCTGAAAATTTGCAGAAAAAGCTGAATATTTTAAAAAGTTGAAGAGTTAAAAGTACAAAAAGACATAGCCATCCATTCCAGAAGAAGCTGAATAGTTTAAAAGTTGAATGGTTGAAATCGGAGAAAAATTGTAGGAGGAGAAGCGAATCAATCTTTAAACAGGAAAAACGCATTAGGAAGAATAAACACTAAGAAGAAGAAGAAGAATAAAGAATAAAGAGAAACAGGATCTCAAGAACTGTGAATGCCTACTGCATTCACAGTAATAATAAAGAATAAAGAGAAACAGGATCTCAAGAACTGTGAATGCCTACTGCATTCACAGTAACTAGAAAAATTTGCATTTCCTGCGAAAATGCACTGTGAATGCAGATAGCTGAATGATTGAGCAAAAGATGCAGAAGTTCTTTGAAGAAGAAAAAATAGCTGAAAAGCATTGAAGAAGTTGAAAAAGTTGAAGAAGTTGAAGAATCCGAAGGAATTTGAACATGAAAGAACAATAGCTGAATGATTGAGGAAAAGATGCAGAAGATCTTTGAAGAAGAGAAAAAATAGCTGTAAAGTGCAAGCTGTACTTTGCTGAGAACGGCTGAAGAAGACAACATTTTTAAAGAAACAGTTGATGATAGGAAGATAAGAAATCCTTTAATATACCACAGTGGGGAAATACAGGAGTAACAGTGGCTCATACAATTATTGCAACGAATACAATAAGAACTGACTGAACTGTTTTATCTGAATCAAAATTTTAAAGCAAAAATAACAACATGTCAGTAAAAACATGGCAATGTCACACAGAATGTTAAAATTAAGTACTTAACACAGAAATTATAAAATGAATGAATTATCCTAGCTACATTAATAGTAAAACAGAGAAACCACTAACTTCCAACACAAACAAAACATTCGAATAAAATTAAGTATTGTTCTCAGCTAACAAAAACAACCAATGTTTCAAGGCTTTTCACATCATGCTCTAACTCAGGCTAAAACTCACAGTAAAAGCAATTTATAGTTATTATCAAATACAAACTTATCCAAATTGTTTTTTTTCCCGAAAGATTGATGCTGCACAGATCACTGAATTAATGCCATCAGCTGGATTTAGTGGAACAGAAAAGCTTTTTCACAAATGTGAAGGATGAACACTAAAAAATTTAATTTTTCATAACTAAGATCACATTGGACTTCATTTATTTAACATCGAATTTCACTAAATGCTTGTATAAGCTGGACTTTATTTTTTCTGGATAATTATTAAATTAGGTCAGATGAAATTTGCTGTGAATGATTACAATAGTAAACTGAATAGCCTTTTAGATTTCAGCCTGGTCTTTGTACATTCGTAAAAAGCCTCTTTAAAACTTGCACACCAGCTGACACCCCAAAACAAGGCAGAATTCACACAAACACATCTGATATTTCAATGGTAGCACTTATTAAACATTTATATGCGCGTTTTTATAGTTACATGTTTGTGTTACTATTGATTATATAGCAATGCTTGTATGAAATAGAAATGTTTGTTACCAAAACAAACAGTCACCAATTAGATAGTGCTACAACTTGTATCTAAAACATTATTCAAATGTAAAACAATATTTAATGCAATGTGTTTGTATGACTTTAAGCCTACTACAGTTAAATTATATTTTCATTCTTTAGCGATAGTCAAGGACAAAAAAAGAAATTAACAATTTTGCTAAACAATATGCACAGTTCCTAAAGAGATAGACAATACTGGAAGTGTCGATCTTTAGCTTTGTTATATGAAAAGTGTTAAACCTAGTTCAGTTTTAAAACTGTGTTCTTTGTTAAATCTGGATATGCAGTTTGTCCCAAATGTTCATTTTAATAAGACATGAAATGAGATCACCAAAACCTATTTTAACCTGACCTCCTGCCTCCATTCACCAGTTCAATGTTGCTATCAGAGAGAAAGTTGGAGGGCGAATCTGAAAGACAAACATAAACATTTTTAACCATGTGTTTAAATGTATTAATGAGGAATGAAACAGTAGAAAGTATTACCTTAAAGGCTTCCGTTTAAAACCTCAGTCCACACAGACAAGGCAAAACCTGACTGGAAATGACAGCTTGGCAGCACTTCATCTTACAGCAACATGTCTGGTCATTGTAGACATGATACAGCTTGGTTCCAACCACTGTGGTCAGAAGCAACACCAAAACCTCCAACGTGTTCTTTGGAGGTAACATGGAGGTAACATGCTCTGCAAAATCCAGACAAAAAGTAATTTCAATCATTTAAAGCTTATAAGCAGCAAAATAAGGCTTGTGTATTATTGTCAAATACCTTAGAAAGGGCTGCTGATAACAAAACCAGAGTCCAAGCTGTCTGACACCTAGCTATTGGTCAGTCCCACTTGCACCTCATTAATGAGGTTTTGAAGGGCTGGCCTGTGAAAAGATAATTGCCTCAAGACAGGCATAGCTGCAGAGGAAGAATGTAAATAAAATAGAAAGGAAAACAAATCAATGGCTCCACGTTGCTATAGGTAACTATCTATTAAATATATATATATATATATATATATATATATATATATATATATATATATATATACTAAAAGCAATAATACAACCAACACATTATAATGTATAATATGAAAAGATTAATAACCTCCTTTTGCTTCTTGAATCCCTCATCTCCTTGACCGGAACAGGAGTTCTGTCTGGATGATTTATCATTTATGGTGATGTTGTCTGGGTTATCCATTGGTCAACTGATGGGTGTGTTGTGCCTTTTAAAACAGACTGGGGTAGTAGGTCGTAGAACAGCAGTCTCTATAAACTATGTGACATGTCTCTGGTCAAACACTGATGGGTCTTGTTTGGATTAACAGTTCAAAAAGATGGTGCAGAGATGTTTCCACTGACGTTGGCAAAGTTTGAAGTTGTGGTCACAGAGACAGGAGGGACGTACCTGACAAGGTAAAATGTATCTACACAAAATAAAGTTACAAGCCATTATTAAACACAAGCCATTCCCTATCACCTATCCTAATATGGAGTGACAGCTGGTTTCTCTAAATTGACACCAGTCAATATGGGTTACACATAAACTCATACTGACTGGTGCATTTTGTTTTAAGCAGCTTTTCAGCTGCTCAGATTATTCTGACTTGGCCTTTACCCCACCCAAACCCACCCAGGTAAAGGCCAAGTCAGAATGTAGATAAAAACTGTACATTTTCATACTGATCAGGTTGGTGTAATCTTTAAATTGTCTTAGCAAAAATATGTATTGACTCTAAAATACTCCTTGATCGAGAACAATGTTTATACATAAAAAAGATTGCTTCTACAAAATAATGATACCCATTATCCTGATTTCATGATAAGTTCAACAACAAAAAACATATTAGCAATAATACAACCTTGCACTGATGATTGATTGGTTATTAAAAGCAAATGTGACTTTGTATTTTGGGAAACTGGTCATAGCATGATTTACATTTTATGACATCTTCAGGTCTCAGAAAAAAAAGGCAATATTTTACTCAGAAGTTTGCCTTTTTTCAGGGACCTTTTATTTTGATTTCTTCTTAATATTTTTTTCCTGAAAACATTTCTTGTAATGATTTTTTCTGAGACATTATTTTCTGATGCCTTTTTTTAATCTGAGGCAAAAAAGCAGCGTTTTTTTTTATTTTTTACAGAAAACATTTACCTTACAGTCTTGTTTTATTTATAAATAATTAAACAGATGTATTAATGATTCTTAATACTATAGAAATATTTAAACATTCATGATAGCAAAAAAAAATATTAGGTAATAAGCATGACTTTTAATTAACTTCAAACTCACCGTACAGCTTTATGAAGATGTCAGTACGCAGAAAACAGGGTTGTGGTAGCTGTAATATGTTCTCAGGACACCGGAGGTGAGACTTTGCTGGGGCCGAGAAATGAAAATCAGGTCAAGCAGTGTGTTTTTGTCTGTGGTGGCAGAGGTAATCAGCTGTGCATACCCCTTGGACTGAAACAGCTCCAAAATGGGTTTTCTTCCTTCAAGTAGCTGGTTCTCATTAAAATCTCCACACACAATGATTGGGTGACAGTCCATTATCTCAAGTGACTCTAGAAGACTTACCAGGTTTTGCATGAATGGTCTTACGCTGTAGTCTGGAGGTCTGTACACAACAGCAATAACTGCAGAGAATGGAGCCTGGACTTTTAAGACCAAAAACTCAAGATCAGTGACATTATGTATGTACTGTTTCTCCTGAACCTGAAAATGATTCTTCAGATACACAGCAACTCCACCACCAGTTCTGCTGGCCATCTGAGGAAAGTTGGTGTAAGACAGGTGTCTGTTGCGTTTGAACATGGTGTAGCCATCCAAATGAAGACCATCTGCAAGAAAAGATCCTTGCAGGCGAGTTTCAGTTAGACACAAGACATCTGCTAGACACAGTTCATGATGACTCTTAATGTCACTGATGTGAGATGGCAAACCTTCTGTGTTGTGATGGATCAGTGTTAGGGTGTCAGCTCTGCAGGTTGTTTCTCTGACCTGAAGAAGGGGCATCATTTCTTCAAAACTGGCTTGTTGCATGTTCTGAAGGGCAGCAGTAACTGCAGGATTGGCATAAATCTTGTTTTCATCCATGTTCAATAAGTACAGTCCACTGAGAGATGTGACCCTGCTGAGAGCAACGTAAGCCATACCAGGTTCAAAAATGTTCTTCAATGAAACAACAGCTCGCTGTGTAGTGAGACCCTGGGTTTTGTGAATTGTGCATGCAAAAGCTAGCTTTACAGGAAACTGTCTGCGTACCACACCTTTAAATTTCAGATTTTCCTCTGACCTTTCGACGTAAACCAGATCATCCGATGCTGCACCACCACTTCGTTTGCTTCTCAACGACTGCTGGTTGTCCATTCTAAGGCCAAGTTTAATGATGTGTCCATCATTTTCAGATCTCACCACTTTCATCAGTTGACCAAACGCACCGTTGACCAAGCCGTTCAATGTGTCCAAGTTTCTGGTCAGCATGACACGAGCTCCCTCTGCAACATTGAGAGTGTCAGGTAAATCATTTCGCCCACCTGTAAATGGTTTCTCCTTTCTTGCCATTCTGCCTGTACGTGGATCCTTCTGGAAATCATCTGCATCAATCCTGATCAGGTTTGAATGAAGCTTCTCCAGCGTAGCTGTGTTATGGGCTTTCACATCCTTGTTTGTAGCAAATATGTGCAAGACCTCGACTGGACAGTGTTCTGGTAGAGTTAGAGCCTGTGATAGCAATTCTCTGTCACTCTGAGAAAGTTCATCTGTCTTTTCTTTTACACGAATCCTGTTCAACATCTCTGCAAAGGCAACATCATCTTTCTGACGCATGATCTCAGTAAGTGTGATCATGTGAAAATGTTCTTGCCATAGGTCAATGTGTTCAGGGTCAAACACGCACAGAGGTTTTGTTTGGCGTACCGGTGGAATCTGAAAAAAATCCCCTACGCAGAGCACACTCATTCCACCAAAAGGTCTTTGAGAGCCTTTAATTTGTTTCAGTCTTGCATCCACATAAGCAAAAAGGGGCTTTGAAACCATTGAAATCTCATCAATAACAATAATTTCTGCATTGATAAGTTCAGATCTGACTTCATCCAGTTGATTACCAAGTCCTTGAATGGGGGGGTTCAGACTTCTGGGTAGTTTGAGTAGTGAATGTAACGTGCAACCATTGATAGAAAAAGCTGCTGTTCCAGTAAATGATGTCAATAAGACAGTTGGGTTTGAAATGTCAGCCTCCTCTGCATTAGCGGGCAGTCTGCTCAGGATCTTTGATGCTTGAGAGTGAATACATTTAATCAGATGTGACTTTCCAGTCCCTGCACCGCCATTAATATAGAAGTAAAATGGATCTGGGTTCAAGCCACAAACACGCTGTATACACCAGTGTCTAACAGCATAGAACACACAGGCCTGCTTCTGGTTCAGATTCTGGTACATTGTGCGTAACACAGCTGGATCAACTGCAGGTTGCTGTCTGATGGCCCTGACCTCTGTTACAGCATTTGACTGACGATTGTAATCTGGCACATTTTCCTGTTCGTTTTCATCATCTACATTTCTCTCAGGCAGATTTTCATCACACTGTAACCTCACAAGTTCAGTCTCGGGGGCCAGATTGCACCATTCATCGACCACATTGTCTCTGTTTTGTTCAAATTCTTCCACTGCACTCTCAATCTCCTCAGAGTTTTTCTCATACTTGTCTTTGTTTCTTTTGACAACACTTCTTACAGACTCACTGTGTTCTGAACATGGAAGTCGTATCCAACCAGAGTTATAGAAGGACTGATAGGTTTGGTACCTCTGTGGTTTCAGGTCCTGCTCTGATCTGTGTGGAAGGTAAAGTCTCAGCAATCGCCCATAATATTGCTCTGGATCCTTTTGCTCTGAACAGTGGTAATATCTGATTATGGCTGCTTTCTCATTTTTTCGTTTCTGTACAAATCCAAGCTCATTTAGGAGAGGAAGAACACCATTTTTTGGATTTGGACCACTCACAAACCGGCACAAAGCAGCAAAATCAGCTAGGGACATTTCCTCATACTCTTCTGTCTCAGGTCTGCATTTGTATTTATCTCCCAAACTTGTCATCCAAATGTTATCACTTTCATCGGTTGTTGTTTCCAGGAAGCTCATCGGACGGCTCATTTTCACTGGGTTATCATCAGTTGGTACAAAGACAACACTGCGGGAGCATTTTTTCATTTTCAAGCCACAGACTCGAGTTACACACTCCTGAGCACTGATTTCTCTCTTCTTTGAATAGGCCTGCATCACAGCTCTCATTTCATCACATTCGTTCACAGTGCTTTTGTCAGAGTTATCAATAACTGTTTTCAGGTAGTCAGAAAGCTCACTTTCCTTCTTAGTGATGTACTTAGTAAGATATTGAATACATGAATAGGCATTCAGTATGAAGGACACATCTATGTTGGCATCCCAGGCTTCAAGCAGGTGTTGGTTATAATTATTGATCCAACAGTCTGTTGGGTCACGTTTCAGAATGATGGCAGTCTTTTTGTTCATGGCGTGGAGACTTTGCTCATATTCAGACATTGTCAAGTTGCATCGTGACAGAATCTGCTCAATAGTTAGAGAAGCAGCTTCAGGTTCATTCAGCAGGTCCATCACTGGTCTGAGTTTGTTTTTTGCAGCTTCAGTGTCTGAAGTTTCATCGTGTCTGACAATCATTGTTCGTGTGATTGGTGGTTTAGGAAATCCAAATCTGCAACCAGAGTTGACACTCTTAAAGCAAGTCCTTGTGTGGTTTTTGCTGTGCTTCTGGAGTTCAGTGACTTTCTTGAAAAGTTCAGGTTGTTTTTCAGGGTCAGGCAGTCGACCTGAGATGTATCTGTCCACGAAGTTACAGACAGTCTGATCATCATTGACATCCACCTCTATTTTGTCTGTTGTCCAAACCATCATGTGAATATGCGGGCTACCTCTGTGCTGGAACTCAACTCTGTAAAAGAAATCCTCAATTTCCCCAAGAGGTTTTGCAGGAGAAAAAAGCAGATCTCTGAACAACGCTTCAACACGCTTATCAAACATTCGCATGGTGGTAACTGGATTGGATCTTAAAATGTCACTTTTTTCTGACCAGTCAAGTGCTTCAAAATCAACTTCTTCACCTTGCTGTCTCTTTATAGCTTGAATCACTTCAGGCCATCGCATCTCAGCAGCAGAAAAGGTAAGGAAGAACTGAGGCGTTCCCAGCTGACGAAGCATACTGAAGACATCTCTTGTGGTTTTCTCCCAGTAAGCTGGAGTTCCTCTGAGTGGCTGCATAAATCTGATTGCATCTTTATTTCTAACCAGCTTTTCTACTTCTGTCTTACTTTGCAACATTCCTGATGTTATTGTCCGTCCATCTTTGGTCATGGTTTTACCTTTCCTCAGCTGTATTGTCATGCTGGAATTAGCCAGGTGTATTTCAGTAACAAACTGAGCGAAAAACAGATAATTTGCATCTTTTGCAAACCTTCCATCAATGTGGAAAAGCCTTGACTTGAAGTAAGAGCTTGGGGAGATTTTTACAGTCCTTGCTTCCTCCAAAGTGTTCAAACTGTTAGGAAATTGCGTAGGAAACGACATTGCTTCCAGATGTGGAGTTCTGAAGAAGCTCACAGGATTATTGCGTTCAGCAGGTGCAACACAGTATGTATTGTCACTGAAACACATAATCTCCTCTGAAATGTCGACCGGCTGAAGACAACTTTCTAAAGCAAAACCTCCATTCTGCTGATTACTTTCTGGTTCCTCTGGTTGTTCATCACATGATGACCTATCAGTATCTGTTTCACTGTCAGACTCAGATTCACACAGTGCATCTTGTTCATACCTGTCAATTTCCATCAAATCAGCTTCATCATAATCATCACTCGCCATGCTGGCTTCATCACCACTTTCCTCATCGGGTAATGTTGGATCACAGAGCAATGCATCATCTCTGATCTCAATATCGCCGTACTGTGGATGAATCTGCTTTAGTTTTCGTAGCGCTTGGATCAGTTTAGACCACGTGACAGTCTGGAACAGCTGATGACCTTTGTAGCACAGCCGTCTTTTCAGTTTGACTCTCATCACCTGGGACTCACTTCTCAGCCTGGGTAAACTGTTAACCGTTTCTTGGACCTCAGATGGGACACACACCACATTACCACGTATGAGTCTTTGTCTGCCTTTAGGAAGCGGGATGATCTTAGCAAATGGTATGCATTTGGCAATCAGATGTCTCTCCAAAATGTTCAGATCACGTAGTTCAGCTGGAATATCCTGCAGTTCTAATTTGTTGGCAGCAGCAAGCCTCGGCATACATCCATTTTTGAGTGAACTGTGACACGTGTGACAGATGTACTCTTTTTTTCTCTCACCAGGAAAGCTGCAGCGATCACTACATGCTTCATCACACACATGGACAAATTTCCCCGTTAGACATCGCTGAGCTACAAGTTGGTGCTTTGAATAACTTGTTCTTTTGCAGATTTTAACCTGATTAGGAAAACTTGCTTTTAGACAAACAGTACAGACATAAGATGGTGCTGACTTAATGTTCTCTCTGAACAGAGAAATGGCGTCGTTGATTAAGCTGTTATCCTGCTGACATTGTAAGCTTTCAGATGGTCGATGCATATGACGATACTTTCTTTTTATTGTCATACCAGACCTGACATTATGCATCTGTCTAAATGAATAATTATTCCAGTATCTTTCTCTCATTCTGTCTCTCATATTGTTCTTGTGTTGTTGCTGAAATCTTTTGTCTCCATAACGTTGGAGGACATAAGTCCTTTTTTTCTGTTGAAATGCTTCACTTTCTTTATACAGTGTAGAAGCATAAGACCTCATGTGAGCTTTATGCTTGTGGCAGAATATGGGAGACTCCCTGTAAGCTTTTCTAACAAGTTCTTTCTTCTTTTCTCTGAATACAGGAGACTCACTGTAAGCTCTTCTAACAAGTTCTTTCTTCTTTTCTCTGAATACAGGAGACTCACTGTAAGCTCTTCTAACAAGTTCTTTCTTCTTTTCTCTGAATACAGGAGACTCGCTGTAAGCTCTTCTAACAAGTTCTTTCTTCTTTTCTCTGAATACAGGAGACTCACTGTAAGCTCTTCTAACAAGTTCTTTCTTCTTTTCTCTGAATACAGGAGACTCGCTGTAAGCTCTTCTAACAAGTTCTTTCTTCTTTTCTCTGAATACAGGAGACTCCCTGTAAGCTCTTCTAACAAGTTCTTTCTTCTTTTGTCTGAATACAGGAGACTCCATGTAAGCTCTTTTAACAAGTTTTTTCTGCTTTTCTCTGAATACAGGAGACTCCCTGTAAGCTCTTCTAACATGTTCTCTCTGCTTTTCTCTGAATACAAAAGACTCCCTGTAAGCTCTAACAAATTCTTTTTGTTTCTCTCTAAATTTAGGACAATCTTTATACAACTTTTTGATATGTTCTCTTTTTTTAATTCTGTTTTGCTCTCTTTCTTTATAGATCATCCTCATTTGTGCCTTCTTTTTTTCTTGAAAACCATCTTTTTCTCTATACAACATTCTGTTATACTTTTGTGTATACAGTTTACTTTTGTGCACATTTTTGTTTGGTTTCTGGTCAGATTTGTTGCTTTGTTGAAGTTTTAGTTGGACCAATAATCTTCTCTTGACTTTTATCTTTTGTTGTTTGTTACGTTTCAACATTTTATGTGAAATTTCCTGTAATGCAGACTGAGAAATGTTTCCACAAACTGTCTTTCTTGAGCAGGATGCTTCATTTGAATCATTGTGAGACACAGCATGTGATGTTACGTGTGTTTCTCTCCTAGATGATACCAGTGTTTGCTTCATCAAATAATCAGAGGAACAATGGCTCGTCTCGGCACATAGAGTCTCATTTGAAGAGTCCCCTCTGGGTGACGTCGCTCCAACTGTTTCCTCAATAAATGTTTCCTGCACAATGTTTTGTATCTGTTCTGTAGATATTTGGGAGTTTGATTTATGGAAAGGTTCAGCCAAAGCTGGTTCTACAACACTTGTAGCGGTTTGTCTGTGTTCTGAGGTTTCCATAGAATTTCTTTGGTTTGCTACATTTTGACTGTTAAATGTAATTGGCTGTATTTCATATTGGCAATGTGGAACAATGTTAAACATTCTATACAGACGTTTAATCCTGTCAATCATGTCACAAAGATGACTGAATTTCAGCATGACAGCTTTCCCACCTCTTACACCTTGAGGCATGGGCATTCCTGTAGACTTGCGTGAGTGAGGGTCAAAATATGCATATTCACCAGAACTCAGCCTGCAAACTGCAATACATGTTGATGCAATGAACAGTATAGCGTACTGGACCTCTGATGTCAAACACCGCAGACCTTGTTCCAAGCTTGGAATGTGTTGGTTACCATCAAATACTCCATAACGACCAAACAGAGACTTGTCCACCTGATATTCATGATTACGACTTTTAACCAGAGCAGGGAGCTCATCAAATGCTAGAAAGACACTGTTCACATGAACCCTTCTAACAGCTGAATACACAGCATGACCTTTATCTAACACACTGTTAAGATCAGCTCTGGTGATGAATTCGTCTTCATGGACAAATGAAAGGAAAACCAAACTATTAGCTGCACATTGCTTATTTCTGTAGTTCCCATATTTAAAGGAGGCCTGACTTCTGGACGCACAGACGCTGCTCACAGATGGCCGAGCTTCACAGGTCATGGATGGTTCATCAGATGGTTCTTGGGACTCTCCATGGTGCTGAAGCTTACTTTCAACCACTGTTACCTGAGGTTCAATCTGGATGATCTGCTGCACTTTAAAATCAGGGACAGACGCTGTTTGAAAGGTTTTTACCACACCAGACACTGCATCTCGAAGTAAATTTTCATGCTGGACTTGTGGACTTGGAGCTGTTGAAACCAACTCATTTATAATCTCACTGCTCTGGCAAACATCTATCCAGTCCTTCTCCTGCTGCCTCCTGAGCTTCTGAGACTGGGACCGCTGGCTTTTTCTAGGCATGTTATTTCAATTAGTTGCTATAAACAGACTGCAAAATTCTTATCTTTAAGTTGGAAAGGCCAACAAACTTACTTCTGCAAAGCAAGTTTTATTCAATATGGTAAATATCAGGGTAAACTTAAAGTTAATATAGTCTTTGAAATGTGTGATCTCTGTAAAATCCTAAATTAAGTCAAGGAAAGAAACTTATATCTTCCAAATTACACGTTTTATTTGAAGTTAATGTGTTTTACCTCTGTGTTTAGTTATTCAAATAAGCTTATCGTCTATAAAGTGAAAAAAAGCACAAGGACAATATATAACTGTTTTGTACTGCAAAATCACTTCAATGTTATCAAATATTAAATACAGTAATTGTGTACAAGTGACTTCCTATGAAATCTGCTTCACTTTCCAGTAAAATTTATATTTTCTGTTATATTTCTCCCAAATTTAAGCAAACGCAGCAATAAGATGGTAGGTGATGACTAGACTTTTCCTGTAGTCAAAGTGTGGATATTTCTCAGCAGTCAGGAAACAGCAATTTGTTCTCAGTGAACCTTTTTTTGATGTGAATACCAAAAAAATACATTCAATATCTCCAACTACAACAGAAAAAACAACAGATTAACTGAGAAACTGTGCATATATTTGTATATTTTATTAAACAGAAATATGAAATTGGTTGGAAGAAGCTATTTAGATATATCGTTTTCTTTACAGAATTTCAGACTGCTTATATTACTGAAAAAAGACGTTATGTCTTAATCAAAATATTTCTATTTGTAAACCAAACTTAGTGTTTTGTTCTAAACTGTAAACACAAGCTGAATCTTTTAACTTTAGTACAAATACGGTGTTATGGTAAAATAAAAGGTGTATTTTTTTGTTACTGATAAACTTCAAGTTTCACAAAACAGGGAACTTTCTAATGAACTTAAAATTCCAACAACCAGGTTTTTAGAGAAACAGTAGACCAAAACCAAAAATGTATTGTAACTGAAAACAAGTAAAGAGCTATTGATAAGCTTTAGAAATGATAACCAGAAAACAGGGCAAGAGCTACTGATAAGCTCTAGAAATGATAACCAGAAAACAGGGCAAGAGCTACTGATAAGCTCTAGAAATGATAACCAGAAAACAGGGCAAGAGCTAGTGAATAGCTCAACAGTCTCCCAAAAAAAGGGGGGAAAGAGCGCCCCCGCAAAAGTCAACAGTAACCAAGAAATAGGGACCAGCTGAGCGACCAAAAAAGCTCAACAGTAACCAGAATAGAGAATAGGGAATGAGCGACCCAAAAGCTTCACAGTAACCAAGAAAGGGGTGAGCGACCCAAAAGCTCACAGTAACCAAGAAGAAGAGCAGAAAAGGAAGAGCGACTGGTCGCTCTGCCAAGAGGGGGCCAAAAGACACCTGAGGAGAGAAGAAAACATGGATTAGAATTGTATCAGTAAAAACAGAGATTAAATAATAATAAAAAGAGCCTGATAAGTTTCTCTGGACAGTTGTCTTGTGAAAATTCTCTCTCAAAAAAGAGTCAAAACGTTTGAGGAGTTTTGTTTGAAACATCCAGGGAATATAAATTTTTGTTCTACCGATGAGACAGCATCATGAAATGACACAATACCAAATGTCAGTATTCAAGATTTCAAATATATCTCATTGTCCCAAACAGTATTGTTGTATATAGTCATCTAAGGCAACAAAAGAAAAAAAAAAAAAAAAAAAAAAAAAAAAAAAAATCATATAGCTCATCACAACAGGCAACAATGCACATTTTTTGCTGTCTGTAGATACACCACCCCCCCCTCCCCCCCCCAATGTCTTTCTGTAAAGTATTTCCTGCCCAGACGCAATCTGTCAGCTCTCAACACCAGAGATTACAATCACTTGCAAATGGGACATCAACGAGTCTTCATGGTTTAATTTCACAGTGATGACCCAAGGTTGTAGGAAAGACAGCAAGGGAACTTTTCATGTTTTCTTCTGAGCTTTTTCAACAAGAATACACTGGGTAGAATAAATAGTTTGACTTATTTTTAATTTTGAAAGAGGAAATTTAATGTAAAGAAATTCATAATTTAACTAATTTGTTACCTGCCACTTTGTTAATTTACTGTCATTTGGCTGGTGGCAGGCACCGATTTTTCACTCATGGGCGGCAGACCCTAGTGGGGTTCAGCAACAGAACGAATGGAGAGTGGACACTGAGGATTAACTAAGTCTGAGGTGAGGAAAAAATAAGTTGCTCTACTTAACAAACCCGTACGTGCAAGCCCATTTCTGAGGTGTAGGTTCCATCTCGAAGTACTTGCCATATGACTGAACTGATGAGCTCTAAGATTACCTAAACCTTGTTGTTAGCCTAGTCTGAAGCAGGCTAACTGTGCAGAATGGATCACCATTGTAAGTGATGATCACCATTGTAAGTGATGTGTTACTGCTATAGTCAAACCGAGACCAGGCTAAATTTAGCCAGAATTTTAGGAAATTCAGGCTTAATCCTCCATCTTGGTTTTCCAAAACAGTCTGGTCTTTGGATTTAATGTTTCTGAAGTAACCTGTTGCGAACAATACTGATACTCACCAGTCAATGCAGCAGCTGACCACGATTTCCGAATAGACTGGGAAAAAGAAAACAAGAGTAAAGTTCTTATTCATTTCAGGTAGAATAAGACAGTGTGTAAAAATAATACAGGTTAGACTACTTCTCTGGAACTTTGGATCAGAAACCATCTAGAAAACAGCAGTTCACTTTATGTATTTACAGATTTCTTTTGTTAGGGTAAGATACCTGGCCTATCACGATTCATGAATCAAATGATTGTAGGGCAAACTTTTCAAGCAAAAAAGTATTAGACTGCAAAAATATAGTTGAGACTGAAAAAACACTGCTTGTCTTTGATTAAACCATATATTGTGTTGGACATTGGTGTCTTTATAATTCAATCAAAAAAGAAGTTGCTTTAGTCAAAAGAAAAATCTATTTAGTCATAGAAAATAGTTTTTCCAAGCCAATAAAATATTTCAGACTCCAAAATTTGCATTTGAAAACTGTTTTAACTGAAATGTTCTCTTCAATCAAAGTAATCTTTTTTGTGTCTTAGTCCTGGTCTCAAAATAAATGAATCTACTAAACAGGTGGCGCTGTGGACAATAGTCTGTTTGAGCAAAGAATAGGCAAATAACATGACACCAATCACTTTAAAGGTGTTTTATGGACTTATCGACAACTCCCCTACTGCTCCCTGGCTTGCTGTCATAAAACCTGCTGACGAACGCGAGTTCTTTGTCAGACTGACTTCGTTATTGGTGTAGACAGTTGTCAATCTGACTAATAGACAAGCACCTGGCCTCTGCGGGATGTTTGTATCAAAAATAATTAGATGAAGAAAAAAACAAAACCCTTTTTTCGACTTTAAGAAATATTTTCTTTAACATTTCTACTTTTCTCCTCGGGGGTAATTATTTAAGTTTTTCCTTGGATTGAAACTATTGTTTTTTATTCAAGCAACTCTTTTGGGATTGAATAATTGAGATAAATGTCCTACCCATGTATAGCCTAAACATCCAAAAGATTACTTGGATCAAAAAGGGGAAAAAACATTTAAATGCAATGTTTGTTGTTTAAAATATTGTATTTGTATTCAAAAACTCTTTTCTATGATTGAATACATTTTTCTTTTTCATTGAAGCAATTTCTTTTTTGAATGAATAGGAAAAAGATAAATGTTCAACCCAATTTATGGTCCAATCACAAAAAAAATCTACTTCAATTAAAAAAAAATTGCTTTAAAAAAAAAAAAAAAAATTTACCGCTATCAAAGAAAACATTTTTAATAAAAGAAAAGCAGTGTTCAAATGTATCTATGTTTTTGCATTTAAAACTCAGTTAATCACACATTGAGTTTTCAGCAGGAAACTTTCATATTTGCTGATGCATAAACTGCATGTAATCACATTCTTTCTAAATATCACAGTGTACTGCTGTGGTCTACACCGTACTGCAATTTACAGTAACTACACTTACCAGCCAAAATCTAAATTACTTAATTTCTACTCTACTTACTATTAAGCTCTTAATTACTGACATTACTACATTTCAATAATTTGCATTAAAAGTAGTAAAAGTCCAGTTCTACTGTCTGACCCTAAACTGGTCATAAAGTAAAACTCCTAATGCAAAGCAGATAGTTTGAAACTTTAATTACTTTAATATGTAAAACAGAAGCCAACTTAACAGAAAACAGGCTTTCCTGAGCTTTGATTTAAGCAGTTAAATTACCTCAAAGAGGTTTCAGCTGATCAAAATGACAAATATAGAGACTTGAGGATAATTGATTGCTTTTTTTTTTTTTTTTTTTTTTTTTTTACATTAAAACAACATTAGAGCCTTAACATTGACAGGCCAGCAAGACACAACTGAGCAATGAAGCTGCTAAACCGGCAATGTAGCAGACCCTTTCTGACTTTAGTTGATGGAAAAGAGACCAGGCCGGCTGTTTACTCGACCTTAAGACCAGCACATGCGGTTCCATATTAGATTAATAGATAACAGCTGTTTGTCTGACCGTGAGGAAAGTTCTCAGAAACTAATGTAAACCGCCTATACTAGCTTTATAGCAAAATCAGTGCTAACCGTTAGCTAACGGTAGCAATTACTCAGCGAATTGAAATATCACCTACGAAGAGATTTGAAAAAACTTTACAGTTTCAGGTTTTATGTCACCGTTGCACTGAAACTAATTATGTATTCATTTCAACACAAAAAGTATCAGAAGGTTTATTAAATGTGTCTTTGTAGAAGAGAGCAGCGTCAACTCACCAGTCCGAAGAGCGGTAGCACATTAACGTTCTTCTTCTGTTTTATTATGGCGGATCACAGGCAATTTTGAGGTGCACGCGCCACCCTACCATATAACGGTCATCTCCGTAAGACGGGACAAGCCCTAGAGAGGCGTTTAATGAACACTTGGAAATTTCCAGTTTAATTAATCATGAATTGAGTGTCATTGACTGTCAAACGTTTCAAAATACAATTTTAACATGCTCTCCATTCAGTACTGTTGGTAGGAATTGTTCGCTTTAACAGTCTGATTTTTTTTACCTAGATTATATGATACTCTTTGGTTTTTCGAGAATTTCCAACAATATTAACTGTTCTTGAACCAATCTCCTACCCGTTAACCGTTAGATCTAATCAACCGAGCAAATCTTGTACCGGCGCCGAAGCAGAAGGACAAAGTTAGGTAAGGCAGCCTGTGGGCATATGGAAAATAGAACTCGGTTAATATACCAAATCACAAAATTAATGTTAAACTGAAAAAAAAAAAATTCCAGGCTGTTTTTACTTCAAACTAAGCGAAATTTTAACAGAGCAAGTGTGTTTTGTCGAGGTTTTTATCCAAATTTAACTTTGTTGAGTTCAACTCTTAGCCATTTATTATTACCCTAAATTTTTCAACCTGTCCAATCATTTATACATTATTTATACGTTATGAATTGGAGTTTTACACTAGCAAAGCTGAAAAGTTTATTTTTTTTTTGTATTATATGTTGCGGGGCATTTTGGTGGCTCGCGCTGGTAAAGTCATCGTCCGTTAATTACCACCAGCTGTTTTAATCATTAGCCACCTGTTGATGCAGGAATCATTACCTTATTTTAAGAGGAGCCCCACAACTATAACCTACCCAATTTTCTCTCTGCTAAACCGGCACCGAGGCAGACGTACACTAAAACAAAACTAGAATGCTTAATTTAAATCATAAAGTCTATTCATAATTTCTCATAAAAATAATTTGACAGAGAGTCAACCTTTGCAGGACTTACGGCCGCCATCTTGGGGCGGTCGACCTGCTACCCAATCCTGCTGATTCAAGCTGAACACCCTAAAAATGCCTCAGCACTGTGCGGCCTATTTTTGTTTAAATCAAGGGACTATTTAAGTCAGGGCTCAAGGGATCATTTTTCACAAGTAAGATCAAAATAACTTATTTATATTTTTATTGGGATTTTAATGGGATTTTTCTAATATTAGACAGAGAGATACACATCCGCATCTCCAAGTCATTGTGACTTCTCAAAAAAATGGCATCTGCTCCAGGAAGGCGTCAGACATTAGTGAAAAAAAAACAGTGTATATATATATATATATATATATATATATATATATATATATATATATATATATATATATATATATTTAAAGAGAGAGAGAGAGAGAGACACCGACTGACTGACTGACTGACTGACATACATACATTGAAGTATAAACTGACTGAAGATTCACAGCATTAACACAGCGTAGAGCAAATAGCTGGTCAATTTGAAAGGCATTGTATATGTGCTGTTCTGATTTTTACCAATAGTTATCATTATTACTTACTATGACTTGAAATGTACATTTGGTTTTAAGACACATTCATTTGACATGTTTTAAAAAAAATCAAAATCATGTAGAACTTTAAAGACTTTAAAAAAAATTGTTTTTTTCTTTTGTCTTCTAGAATGGCTCTCGCAAAGATCCTAAATAGTCGTCCAGAGACTCCATACCAAACACTCCCCCCCCTACATATTTTTGTTGTTAAGCTCCAAGATAGGCCCAAGGTCTTATCTTGGACATTTACTGACAACACAGCCTTGCCAGGAGTGGTGAAGGCAAATAAAATGGCTGCAATAACTGATGGAAATTCAGTGACAGCAGTTACCCTCTTTGAGGAGTTTACGGGGAGGGTTAAAGAAGGGTCCTCGTATATATTGAAAGGGCATGAGCTAAGGGGACAGGGCCCACCCTTCCAAATTAATATAACACGCAGGACTCAGTTCTTCCGGGCGTCAATGCTGAAAGTTGAGGAGCACCTAAAGAAAAGAGCAACGGAACTGCTGGAGCCCCCCTCCCCAATCACATCACTAAGTGCCAGTCTGGGGACAACGACCCTCATAACAGTGGAGGGGGAGGTGGTTGAGGTAGGCACAGATATTCTTTATATGTATATATATATATATATATATATATATATATATATATATATATATATATATATATATATATATATACATATACATGCCCTGCGACAGAGTGGCGACCTGTTCAGAGTGTACCGCGCCTCTCGCGCTGGAACGCTGGAGATAGGCACCAGCAACCCCCGCGGCC